>NC_141894.1:1820657-2123684 GCF_030686135.1 Camelina sativa
CAACATTGTAGATATAGATAAGTAAGTGTTTTTGGTTTTGCTAAGCCCCTTTAGCTATGACCACTAGTATGTTTTGCAGATTATTGAAAAGAGAGGGTTTGGACTTTGGACGACAGAAATACTTGGTTTGGAGATAAAAGCAACAAAAAGACAAGCAGCGGAAAGAAACTTCTGGTTACAATAGAATTGAAGTTATTCAGGGACAGAGGACAATAGCCTCTAGCTTATGTCCTTAAGTTTCCTTTATATGACAACATAATCTTATTATATTCATAAAACCACAATACTGTAACATAGTGATTTTACTCCTTTTGGATAAAGACATATAATAATTATGGAAAAAATTACTAAAAAGATCCGCATATGCAATTTATCTATTCAATCAGGCAAAGAGGAAATTATTAACGAGACCAAATGCTTAAGCGAAACAGAGTTGCCAAATCGGTAGAGAAAATAAAAGTCTTGCATAGGAATAACAAAAAATCTAAAGAAGACCGGAGGAAGAAACTAAAAGTTGAGTTTGAATTAAAAACAAGAACCGACTACCGAGGTAGTTTTCTTTCACTCTACTCGTCATCTTCGTCGTCTTGAATGTCATCAAACTCAGAATCATTCCCAGCTGCACTCTCTCTCTGAATCACTCAACACATACGTCATTTTCACAAGTTTATAAACCAAAACCAAATGTCAGCGATTGAAATTGCATTCTGAAATCTACTTTACATAGTCGTTTTTGTCACCAAGTTTAGCACAAACTCCACACAGTTAAACACAAGCCAAAACCAAACCACAAAAAGCCAAAACCAAACCAAATTAATCTGTTTAAAAATTACATTGAAGAACCCTGAATCAGTTTCCTTCACTTCACTTGAGATTTTTGTGCAACAGAATCTATTTGCGTTGGAGAAAGTCTTTTAAAAGTTTTCTTCCAGCCACGTTTCCAGCTTTCTCGGGCAACCGTGAGCTCACGCAGTTTCTGATTCAACCGTATCAAGATCATAGGTAAAGCTCCTTGGTGATCTTCTCTCACTATCTCAAACATGTCTCCACGACTCCACCATATAACACTTCAAGGCATCTGTAAAACTTCACACCAAGATCGTTCACTCTCATCTCTCCCCTCATAACTCTCTCCGCACTGTCCACTGCACTTCTCAAAGCACTCATCAACATATTCGCCTCGTACATCTGATCTTCGCATTTAATCATCTCTTCTTCGGTACCGGTTAGCACCTTACCTCCCTCGAAATAATATCTCTTCACAACATACGTGTTGTTCAGATTGTCTGAGACCGGTGACCGTAGCTCCTCGGGGATAAGCCTATAGTTAGGTGTCACTCTTCGTTCAGGATTAGACCTTTTCCTTTTCTTCAAAGGGAGGTTCAAATCCTTTGGAGACAAGATTCTTTTCTTATTCTTTCTCTCCAAGTTGGTCTCATCCCACCCTCGTTCTTGCGGGATCTCATCTACTTTAACCCTATACTCAGGACATGTTCCAATCATCTTTGGATCACCAATAAGACAATCTTGATCGTGTCGGGTCTCTTCAACTCCAACCTTTTGTTTTCCTTTCTCACCGTAGGCAAGTCGCATGAAGCGTTGATAAAGACTCTTGTGTTGCTATCAACTGTAGAAGATACGTAACGAACTTGTCATAGCCGAATCTATGGGACTGGAAGCCTTTACACAAGGAAGTGTAAAGTCTCATCTCCGACGAACTTAGTCTCTCCTCGATGGCCTTCAATAAGTCACTCAACTTCTCTTTCACTTCTGAACGAACTTCCATCTTCCTCTCCTTATCGATCTTACCTAAGCCATGATAACATCTTCTTTAGGGTTATCATATGGTTTAACCCTAATCCGTGGACCGGTTCTTGGGTTTTCTTTCGGCTTTTCAACAATCTTTGCATCACGAAGATTGTCTTTTAGCCTAGAGACGAGACTATTAAATTCGGTCTTGTTAAATTTGGGCTTATCTTGGACTTCTAACTAAAATCCAATTGGCAATTAGTAGATTGAACCCTTTATATATTAATTATAGTCTCTTTAAACTTCAGAGGGACTTGGATTGTATCCCAACAGGTCTTTCGGATTATACCGAACCTAAAGTCTTGAGTCGAGGATATAAACTTTGTCTGTTCCCATGGATTCAGTGTCTCAGTCATCTTGAGCAGCGCATCAACTTCTTCCATCGTCTCAATGGCTTGCGTTCCGGAATTATCCATTGTGTATGTTGTTTGTTTACAGAGAGTAAAAAGTATTAGGAAGAAGCTTTAGTTTTTGACAGAGAAAATTAAAAAAAAAAAAAAAAAAAACTCTTTGAGAATTAGGGTAAAACACAACACGGTTCATGGTTATTATATAGAATCTGATTTCCATATTTCCATAATTATAATTTCAATAGAATTAGATCATTTTCTTTTTGTTTTTAAATGATGATGATACACGTTTATTAATCTAACCGTTGGGATTTTTCCACTAATTGTAGTTTTCCTTTCTCCGTGTAGTATATATCACAGTTAACAAAAAAACGTTTATTAATCTAACCGTTGGCTCTTGGACCAAGCTCCGCTTATAGCCTTATAACCTGTCTCAGATATATATGACTAGCTTTTGGCAATGGCTATAGGATATGTAGCTGAAAAGTCAAGGCCTCAAAGAGCTATAGCTAATAGGAGGAGAATGACGACGTATGTGTTGAGTGATTCAGATAGTGAATCTGCGAATGATTCTGAGTTTGATGACATTAAGACGACGAAGATGATGAGTGAGTGAGTAGTGTGAGAGAAGTAACTCGGTTCTTGATATGATTCAGTAACTTTCAAACTTTTTTAGTTCCTCCCTCTCGTCTTCTTTATATTTGGTACGTTTTATTCTGACTGATGAAACATATAAAAGACGTATTTCTCTTAACGTTTGCTACATAGTACAATACTCTCTCTACATTTTTTGTTTAAGCGTTTGGTCTCTCATCAAATCATTCTCCTTGGGTTGGTTAATAAGTGGGATTGTTCTTGTATGATGCCAAACTTAATTTTTGGTCATTTTTTTTTTTTTTTTTGATAAGCCAGACCAGAGGAACTTAGAATGAGCCCCTTTAGCTTTAAAAGAAAGGAATTTGGAGATAAATTTTTTAGTTATTTATATACAAGGGGGCGTACAGGAAAAAGATAAAACATGATGAGTTGTTGACATTAGAAGGAGACTTCGAGCAGCAGAAGTTATAAAACAAAAAAAAGATTTGGCATTTTTTTATGTGAAATTTACCTTTTACGTGAAGAATCCAAATCTTCTTATGACTCCAGAATCATCATTTTCTCCTCAATTTGATTTTCAAGTTCAAACATGTGAAGAAAGGGTTGGTGTATAGAAGAAGAAACTAAGCAGCTATGTGCTAGACCTCTAATCTTTTCCTATTAAAAGCCTCTGCACAATAGAAAAACAAATATTTTGCCGTAGCGTGCTTGGAAAAGTAGTTTAGAGCTTTCTACCACATTAGGTTCTAATTAATCAGGCCAAGCAACTTTTGATGGAAACTTTTGTTGAGAGACACCTTAATCTTGTCATCATCATTCGCACCCCATATTTCCACTGAGCTGGCTAGATGGTGGATTCTCTGTTGACTTCTCCACATCCTGAAATAAGAATCACACAACTCCCAAAACAAAGCATCCATGTTAATCTCACTTTTGGAGGATTCATTGGACTGGAGTTCTTCACGGGTTTGTTGCACAAGTATTTTCTCAATAGCATCCATGAAGCCTGATAGGTTTTGCCGAGTCTGTAAATCCAAAGAATTCGCTAGTTCCTGACGAGTATAACAAGAGACAAACTGTTTAACCTTAGCAGAACCAAAAGCACTTACATCTACAATGTTGCAAACTGTATTCAGTCTTAGGCCAATGGCATAATCATTTTCATGATATTACTATCTTAAATGTTTGATTATTGAGAGATTAAATAAGACTGACAACAATGACCAAATCAAGAAGAAATTGTTGAGTTTGGAGAAACATAGTCTTACCTCAACTTTGCATATAAGGCTCAGAGAAATTCCCTCTGACTGATTGTCTGAGTTCTTGAGAGATGCAAGCTTCAATGGGGTATTCAGCATTGGCCAACCATCAGAGACCTTAGAAAATGCATCAATACCTCCAGCTATATGAGCCACAATTGTTTCATCTTTGTCGTAGTATTCGAAGGTGCGCCTGTCATAGGATCATAGCACATGATCAGATAACTCAAATGACATGAGTTAGCTACGAAAGATAAATTCAGCTCTTAAACTGCTGAACGGGAAGGCTAACCTGATTGTTTTCGAACTCGTCACAATATATTTTCTCAAAGTGGTTGACATAATTCTATCTTGCACTTTGGCGACAACCCACTGGACCGAAGATCTTGTGTCTAGCAACCTTACCTGCCTGCAGTTTTAAGATATGTTATGACACACTCCTTAATATTGAGATACAGTTTTCAGATTGATAAGTAATACAAATTTCAGAACATAAAGAAGCTAGAGCACAGACCTGAAAGAATCAGCAGCCTTGATGATGCCTCCTATGTATATATCATTTGGAAACATCTGAGAGAGAAAGTAGATTTCAATTTTATTCACAAAAAGGAACAGGAATCAACAAACAGATACATTTATCTAGATCCATGCAAAACTAAAACATAACTGTCAACAGTGAAAGAATGGAGAGTGTTGTTACCTCCAATTAAAAACATGTGAAAAAGGGGAAACTATAATTGAAAGGACAGTATGCTCGGGAAAAGTAGATTTGCACTAATCGATCAGGCAAATCAAAAGTTGAAATAACTGAAAGATAATGAAAAGATGAAATTTTGTTGAGAAAAATATATACATGTTTCACACACATTTGGAATATTGAAATCTTGAAACTAACGCTACATTTGGAGATCTAATAACAGTGCCTATAATACTTGATCACAACACTATATGTAGAAACTAGGTTTCCACAATGAATTTGTCAAAAGGGGAAACAAATTCAAAGAAGTAATCCCTCTAAGAAGTTTATTTAAGCTAAAGAATTAGAAAATGAGTTTATCTCTTTAAGAAGAAGTTAGGGTTTTTGCCAAGAACAAAGAAAGAGCTGAATTATTGTATTCAAAATCGGATGATTTACAATGAGGAAGTCTCCTCTTATTTATACTTATTCTTAGATTGAACAAAATATCAACTTTCCTTATGAGATGAACTAAGATAAGGAAAGTTGCTTTATTCCTTGAGTCGGCCGCCGGGCGAAGTGGAACTCGGTTCTTCCTCTTCAAGGCTGGGCTTCATTCGTCCGAATTGGTCTTAAATAACCTAATTGGATTCTTAACCGGATTCCTGGTTAAATACTCGAATTATCTGTTGGGGGTGCTAAATCCCGCACCAACAATTAGTCCCCCCAGTTCTGAATATTCGAGATTCAATTCGAATATTTTGAACTACGGAAAAGAGAATATCCGATCTAAACCATAAAGAATTATTTTATTTTACCCGGATTTCCGCATCATGTTGCTGTGAGTTGTCCGAATGACACGTGTCGCTTGCATCGCGGCCGCATAGGTCGAAAATCGAATAGTCACGTAGGTCATGATTACTCTTCGTAGGGTTGCCGCCCACTCGACTCTATAAATACGTTCCTTCTCTCGTCATTTCTCACTTTCCGCCAACAACGAAAGGTAATCTACTCCGATCTCTCTCCTATTTATTTTACTGTTCCGATTTTAATTCCGCACTCTCCGAACTCAAAATATGGCGAGCACTTCAGAACCTGTCTCCTCACCAGAGATCGAAGGCGAACAACTAATTCGCCGCTCATCCAAGCGAAAAACTCTCAAACCAGATCGAAACGCGCAGATCGGGGAACCAAGTAAATCGGGCTCCGAAGTCCAACTACCTTTGATCCGCTGCTCAGCCGGAGCCTCGTCTTCACAGTCGAACCCTTTGGCTTTAGTACCAGTTCGTCATGAAGATGAAATCGCCGAACCGTCTCAAGAAGTTTCCTTACTATAAGAAGAACGATTTGTCCCCTTAGGACTCTCGATCGAAGATATCGATCATTTGCTAGATCACGCAGGGCGAATTGGAGGTGACAAGACTTTGAGTTCGACCGAGACCGTTAAGAAAATGCTGAACTCGTGCGGCTTATTTAACAGAGGCGTTACGATCGTGATCCCGCGGGAAGATCAACGCCCTTGGAGCCCTCCAGAAGGATATATATGCTTATACGAGGGTTATTTCACCGAATGCCGACTAGTGTTCCCGATCCCGACATTAATTTCTCACTACGCATAGACGCAGGTTGGCAATCTGTCAATTCGTTCCCAGAGCCATTTTCAATTCTGTCGCTGCTCTTACCTTAGCTGCCGAAGTCGGAGTTGACATCGGAGTTCAATGTTTCGAACAACTATCGAGTTTCAAAGCATCAAAGAGTTCAAATCTCTGGGAAGTGAACATGAGACCACAACACAACTTCCTTACCGGCAAGAAAGTGAGCAAACACCAGAAGTGGGCGAACTATTATTTCTTCATCCGGATCAGCATTCGCTCGTAGACCCGCTGGGTTTTCATCGGAGAGTGTGGAATGTGAATCCTGGTAGATTTTATGCCATTTATATATTTTGGTTCGTTGCAACGCTTTTGACCAGTCTTAACCTTCTCACACTCTGTTTTCCAGATCGCCCATTCTTCAAGACGCGTCTAGCTCCAGGTTTTCGATCCGTCAGAGACGCCTACTATCCGGGAAAAATTGACGGTGGGAGTTTATTTCTCGAATCCGAGTCGAAACAGCAATGGGCAAAGCCAGGACAAACTTCCCTAGTTTCGCGAATTCGCTAGGACGAGCTATGGGACCCGGCGGATCCAGTGTTGTTGAGTCCGGTAGTCTCCAGATCATCCGCCGGGACACCCAAGAGGCCATTCAGGCCGAAATTGAGCCTACTCGGGACCGAACTGCCGTTGATCCAGCTGAGGTCCCAGAGGAGAATGTCGACATAACCGACATTGAAAACGCTGCAGAAAACAACTCTCTGCCCTTGGTCCTAGAGGATGCTGGTCCTCAGATCGACGAACAGGACGTCCCTCAACTCGGAACTGGATCAAAGAAGAAGAAGAAGAAAACGAACAAGGGGAAGGAGATCAGAGATGATTCAGCCTCCAAACCTCAACTGACGGTTAACCGCAAGCGCTCAGCTAACGACGCCGGATTGGAATCTGCCGATCAATTCCATCTAAAAAGAAGGAATGACAAGACAGATTGGTTCGCCTTTGACTATTTTGGCGATACCCCTCTGGTTGGAAACCGTGCCGCTTCAGGCGAACTTTTCTGGAACTTGAAGATTTCCAGTCGAATCCTACCAGAAGCGGATAAACTGGAGTACGAGCGAGCATTCCTTGATATCGTCGAATCCCACTTTATGGTTTGTATCCCAATACACTTTTAGTTTTCAGACTTTATGTAAGTGGACCTGACATGTATTCCTTCAATCCACAGACTGCTTTCAAGATCAATACGTTGTCCCGATTGTACGATAGGCGAGCCAAAGCCGACAAGAGTTCAGGGTCAGAACTTGAAAAAGTGAAGGAGTGTGCGGAACAAATCCGTACAGCCAGCAGGGCCAAAGACGATAGAAGCAAGGAGCTTGAAGCCCTTATTGCCGAAAAGGACGGCATCATTGCTCAATCCGAACTGAGGATTGGCGAACTGACCTCGTCCAAGCTTACTCATGAAGAAGAGAAGTCCGAGCTGCTGGGAATATGTAACGAGCTGAAAACCAAACTTGACTTCGAGGTCAAGAGACTTCGGCGGGATCGTCTCGAAAAGGTGGAGCGAACGGCGAAGAAAGCCCAAGCTCGACTAGACAAAGTGAGAGCTTATCTAGTCGAACAAGATACTGTAGTTCGACCTATGGAGGACTTGTTGAACCAAGCCAAGGGAGTGCAGGAAACGGTATAGTATTTGATCGAAAAAGGGGCTGTTATTCCCGAAGAGCAAATCGCAGCGATCAACGTAAACAAGATCAAGGCTGAGGAAATTGTCAACGCGATGGATATCCTTGCACTGGAGAAAATGATCTCGTGATGTCCCCGGATAAGCTCGGCCTCGGACTTCTTCACCCCGGGACCGTGGCTCCTGACTCTGTTCGCCTTCCGCATGGCTCCAATGCTGACGTCTTCGAGGCCGATCTGACCGGGGCCTCGGATGTTTAACTTTAATATAATTTTTTTATATCGCGAACTCTTTTGGGTATGGGCTTGAGTTCCTTTGTAAAACATTGCCGACTTGTTCGGCCGATTTTCCCTTTTGGTCTGATAAATTCTAGGTTTTACCTTTATCTGTCGGAATTTTTCTTTTTACCAGAAAAGGAAATTGACAATTTCGAAGAATTGTATCTTTTCCATTTTGCACGGAATTTGGAAATTTGGAAAGGGGTTTCACCTCCCAATATTCATATAAATCAACCGGCACTATCTCCGAACTAAACAACTTGAGAAAAACTTTTAATCAAAGCAATGTCGAGCTCTATTAGCAGTGTGGAGTCCCCGCTAATCGGGAACGATGTCCCGACATTCTCGAATACCGAAGCTATCAAATGGGGGACGACCTACTACCCGAACATCCGAGCTCTTTGGATGCTGATGTTTCATGTCAAACCGGAAGAAATGCCCGATTTGGAAGAATTTCTCCATCAGGTGGAAGATCGCCACACAGAGTATCGTGATCGTCTTGCCGCATCGAACAAGTGCAACGTGAATTGCTATTTAAACTTGAGATGCTTGAATCCCACCCAAAAGATTGGATTGAGAATGGTGATGTGTTTGCATTTTATAGGGTTTTAACTATAATTTTTACACTTGTTTTGAGTCTTTTGTTAGGTCCAAGTGTGCTTTTAGAGTCCTTTTGGTCTTTTGTGAGTCTTTACAGGTTCTAGGTGATTTCGAAATAATCTTAGCGTTTTTGGGGTGAAAATATGCATCTAGAGCTAAATTGGTTGAAGACTGATCGAGCTAGTAAGCAGATGGAGTGAGAGCAGAAATATGTTCCAGATCGGCTGATCCACTCTCGAGATCGACCATTCCCCGTACCCGACTCAAGTTTTCCTTTTTCGTTTTAAACCGACTTTTAGGGTTTTATTTTGATATTTAAGCACGAGGCTCGGCCTCCAAAGATATAAGCTTTATTTTCTGAGACTATTTTGTATTGAGAGCTAAGGGAGAAGATCTCTAATCCTTCTTGACACTTTGGAGAAGATTTCTAAACCCTATTTTCTATTCTTTTGCAATTCAATTATGTTATCTTCATCATTGATTTGGTGTTTCTGTTTCTCTATGGCTGAGTAGTTTCATTGTTGGGTTTAAGGTTTCAGAAAGGGTTTTTATGATTTATTGATGCTAGATTTGTTAGACTAGGGATTGATCTTATTGTTCTTCATCTATTGTTGTTCTTAATGCTTAAGCTAGATTGATCACCTAGATTAAGATCTTAGGTTTAATTCATCGGGGCACCAAAAGTGTTGTTGAGTTGCTGGAAAAGAACTTAGGTGAGCAAGGTGGACCTTAGCCAACGAAAGCTGAAGTTGAGGCACCTTGTGAACAGATCAAACTTGAACCTTTATTGCTTGCTTGGTTTGCTAGGTCCAAACGACGGTTTAGGGTTTAGTGAATTCATTGCATAGATAGTTAACGCTGCGAAAGTAGGTTAGCTTTACAACCGTGATTTGAGTTCTAGAACGGTGTCTAATGCATCCCATCTAACCATCTAAATTCGTTATCATAATCCCTGATGATTCCCTGCACCCGATATTTCCTTTTTGATTTAAAGCAACTTATTTACTTTCTTGTTTTTAATCGGTTACTTAAAACACAATCTTTCTCATTGTCTTAGCTATATTTGATCTTGATAATTTCATATTGCAATTGTTTGGTCTCTGTGGATTCGATCCTGAAGTGTTACAACGATACCACTAGATCGTGGTGGAGTACACATTAGGTTTTAATTGACCTGTTGATCAAATGGGTTCGAAAGGATAGCAGCTTTGCCACCATGTCTCGTTGCGTACTGCAACGAGTGCCAAAGGGAATCAGATCGGAAGCCGATGCACATGGACCTTGCCCTGATTGGTGAATTCGTTCCAGGCAACGTCAAGCCGTTTTACATTAACAGGCGTGTTAACGATGCCGAATTGCTGAGGCCGATACCTTTTTTCGTCAGGTAATCGTTACTTTATTTTCGTTTTCCTTTTTAAGTGGGAGACCAGGCTATGTCAGCTCCGAACTAATTCGTTGTTGACCTCGCGTGTGCAGATTGAAGGCACGCATCAAGAACTGAGTCAAGATCTTCAGTACTTTCATATGAAAAGAAGCAGGATCGACCGCCAGCTGAGGACTCTGGAATCCAAAATTGCCATACTTAAGGCAAAGAGGAAAAGGACTACTGACTTGCTCGATGGGTCCAAACAGAAGGCTAGGGCACTGGAGACTCGCCCCAAGGATTGGGAGAAGACTGGGTTGCAATTGTTGTGGCTGATGCCGAAACGACTCAAGACGAGTGTTCGTGAGATCGCCGTGAATAGCGCACTGGTTCGGAATTAAGATGTTTTGTTTGATAATTTAATAAGACTCAGCCGCATTGTAGAAGGCAAATTTGAATTTTACTTTGAAAATCGAAATATGACTTTACCGCAACAAAGTGGGCGAAAATTTTCTATACTCAGTCATTGTTTTGCTATTTCATTCTAAAAAAGTATCAGAAGCGAGACATCTCCTGACTTACATCAGACAATTTTTGTTAAGCGATGGTTGAAAACATCGATTCTCGCCTCAAAAGTTGGCTATTTATTCTTTACGAGATATGTTTGGTCGGAGGGCGAGATAATGGGCTCGGCTTATCTCCTTTGCTCTAGTTCGGATGTCGGACTGCGAAGTTATTCTCTGGGTCCGGCTAACTATTCCGTCTGAACTAAAGGTTGGGTGCGAAATAAGAACTCTAGGTCCGGCTTATCCCAACAATTGAAGGATCGGGTGCGGAATAAATACTCTAGGTCCGGCTTATCCCTATATGTTAAGGTCAGGTGCGAAATAACGACTCTGGGGTCTGCTTATCCTCAGAAATAGTGCGTAGTTACGCAAGTTGATCACCTGGCCAGGGTATCAACAAGGAGCGAGTTTGGTATGAACCAATAAATACTTAGTCCAGACCGGATTAAGAACTGAGATATATGTATACATATTCCTCTTCTTTTTTTCTATTTTTTTTGTTTAATTTTTGTTTCGAGGAAAATCTCATTTTTTCTTCTTGGAAATAAGAGACGCGCTTCATTAAATGTTGTACACGGTCATTGAGAATTATTCTTGGGACGCAGCGAAAATTTCGCTGCATTCTGATTGGTGGATTAAGCGGCGGTTACTTCCCACAATCCTATATAAATAGGGTTGAAGGTTTGGGAGAACGAAACATTCTAACTTCACAAATTCAAGAGATAGAAAGAAAGATGGTAACTACTCGATCCGCATGGCTGAGACAGGCCCGGGAAAGAATAGCCGCTTCGGCTAGCGGTTCCGGCGTGCTGAAACGTTGGAGACGTTCCTAGTTCGTGCACCTGTCCCGTATGTCGATATGACTGGTGCGACATATGTCAGGAGCTCAGAAGGTATCGAGCTCGCTGCTATATGCTGGGGGATCATCTTACGGCGAGACGCCGTAGGTTGGCCTAGGTCTGTTGGTTTTACCGTTTGGACGGGACTGTTTGGCTCTTGAACGAGATGATCGCCGAAGGTTTCTTCTTGGAGAGGTGGCGTATGACCGGGCTGCTTGCCGCGCATGCGGCGTGCCGAGAACAGGTTGCACGTATGGAGGTGCCTGTTCTTTTCGAGGCTGACTGCCAACGCCTGGAGGATACCGCACCTCCATTTACTACCGATATCTGGGCCTATTGGGCTTCCCTCGATAGGTTGAGACGGTACGCATATTTTTTGGAGTCGGCTAGCCCAATCTTTCGTTAAAGGCATATGGTCGAGGGCCCGTGTACCTTCTTGGAAGGCTTGGTGTCTAGCGGCTTCGAAGTCCCGCGGGAGAGACTTCAGGCCTTAAAGCAGGCTCGTCAGTTTTGGCGAGCCGAACTGGACAAGGTAGCGGTGGAGGAACCATTGGCGGATGATCTGTCTGGTCCACGTCCTCCACTTCGCCTGCATTTAGGACCCAAGACGGTAATGGTGGGGTTCGGACCGTCATGAAATCAGAGTTCGGACGATACTTTTCTTTTCTCATTTAGGACCCTGATTCGTCGAGGGGGTTTCCCCTTTGCGTCTCTTCTCTCTCCAAAGCATGTCATGGCGATTGATCCTGACTTAGTTGTAAAAACTTTATTTATTTGCATTCGAATTATCAAACTATGCGATGGAAGTTATCCATTTGGATTTGAAGCAATGTTCTTAGACAAAGTGTAATGGAAACTAATCCAAACGACTTTCAGCGAAGTCTTATAACACAATGAAACTAGTTTTGCGGAATTTCGTATACTGTCGAATTGCCGATCTAAATGTATTCGAAATAAAGAAGAAGTTTTTCAGCCGGGAAAAAACTTTATTAATATCTTAGCTGCATTCACTTAATCTTAAAAAGACAAGGAATTGCTTACGTACCCGAAAGCGGGGATCAAGCCAACCGTAGTTTGTATTACAGACGAAAGATAAATGGAGTTCGAATTCCTGAAAACCCCTAGTTAAGGTCGTGACAACGGCTTACCAGTAATAACGTTTCAAGTGGGCCGCATACCACGAGTTTTGGATCTGTTCTCCGGCCATGGTTATGAGTTCGTAGATACGAGGTACGGACCCTCCCACCGAGTGCCAAGGTTACCGGCGTTAACTTCTTTGGTGTTCTCGAAAACTTCCCGTAGAACCAGATCACCTTCGTTGAAACACCGCTGACAAACAGTCTTGTTATAATATCGAGCCGCAGTGTCTTGGTAGTGTTGCACTCGGACTAGAGTTTGATCGCGCAGCTCTTTGGCAAAATTGTTGTGATCAACCAGCATCTTGTCATTGAGTTCGGTATTGTCGACCATCATGGTACGACGAAGTGTCGGGACTCCTGCTTCTGCTGGGATGAGTGCTTCGAGACCGTACGCGAGGGAGAAAGGGGATTGTCCCGTACCCCGCTGTGGGGTTGTGCGATAGGACCACCATACGCCATCGAGGTGGTCTACCCATGCTCCCTTCCTTCGACAGAGTCGCTTCTTGAGTCCATCGACGATCGACTTATTCGTGGCCTCAGCTTGGCCATTTCCTTGCGGGTATCGAGGAGTCAAAGTGCTGAGATGGATTTGAAACTTCGTCAGGAAACGTCTGGTGATGAGCGAGGTGAATTGCGTGCCATTATCGGTGACAATCTCGTATGGAAGTCCATGACGACATATGATGTTCTTCCATATGAAATTGGTTACATTTAAGGACTGGATCCTTGTGAAGGATTCTGCTTCCACCCATTTGGTGAAGTAATCGGTCAGCACTAGGACATACTTCTTAGATTTTGTTGCCGGCAGAGGTCCAATAGCGTCCATGGCCCATCGCATGAAGGGATATGGAGCTGTCACGGTATTCAGCAGTTCGGGCAGGACGTGCCGCATTGATCCATGGTGCTGACAGGCTTCGCATTTTGCTGCGAAGGCTTCGCAATCGGCTATCATGGTAGGCCAATAATGTCTATCTTTTTTTTATCTTGAGGGCGAGTGCGCGTCCGCCAGAGTGATTGCCACCTTCGCCTTCATGTACCTCCATCATGATTCTTTCAGCTTCGTCCCGAGTAACGCAGGTAAGGAGCACTCCTAACGCACTTCGGCGAAACAATTCCCCGTCCAAGAGGATGTATCTGGCACTTTGAGCCTTCAAGCGTCGAGCTGCCCATCGGTCTGTCGGGACGATACCTTCGGAGATATAGAGTTTGATCTCGATTTGCCAATCATCCGGAGGCTTCGTGATGTCCGTCAGGTCCTCTATCAGTTCGTCCACTTCCATTGGAACCGAGTCCTCGTTGATTACAGCTATCTGGCTGTCATGATCGATTGCTAGGAGTGTCGATACATTCGATCGGGATGGTGCGCCGCAAATCAGGGTCGAAACGGTTCGCCAAAGCTGCGAGGGTGTCAGCTGACGCGTTCTTGTTCCGTGAGACCTTTGTTAGAGATAAAGACGTGAATTCCTCGGATAATATTCGGACCAACTGCCGATATGCTCCCATTCGTTTGTTTTTGGCGTGGAAGTCTCCGCTGAATTGGGTGACTACCAATTGGGAGTCGCAGAAGACTTGCAAGTGTGTCACTCCGAGTCCTCGTGCTAATCGAAGTCCTGCAAGAACGGCTTCATACTCCGTTTCGTTGTTTTATGCTTTGAAGTTGAGCTTTAGTACTTACTAGAGTATTTCGCTAGTGGGAGATCGGAGAATGAGTCCCACTCCAGTGTTGATGAACCGTCGATGAACATTGTCCAATGCTCTTCCTTAGGAGTGGGGTCACCAAGCGCAGGAGATAAGTCGGCCAGATCTTGCGATCTCAGGCTTGGACGAGAATGATATTCGATATGGTACTCACTTAGCTTGACTGCTCACTTTGCCATGCGTCCGGATTGGAGGTGGCTATGGAGGATAGTTCGAAGTGGCTGGTCGGTAAACACGACGACAGAGTGCAACTGGAAATAGGGCCGGAGTTTTCGTGCGGCGACGATCACGGCGAGGGCAAGCTTCTCCAGCATGGGGTACCGTGATTCCACGTCGTTGAGTGCTTTACTCGTGTAGAAGATAGGTTTCTGATCCCCGCGGTCGTCCCGAACTAACACGCCACTGACTGCCGAACTGGAGACCGAGACATAGAGGTATAGTGTTTTCCCGTTTTCCAATTTGACTAAAACTGGGTGGCAGGTCAGATACTCCTTCAATTGCCGAAAGGCGACCTCGCATTCCTCGTCCCAGTGGAAATCCTTATTTCTGCGGAGGAGTTGGTAAAAAGGGAGGCATTTATCTGTTGACCGAGCGATGAAGCGATTTAGGGCTGCGATGCGGCTAGTAAGGCGTTGCACTTCTCGCTTGTTGATCGGTGATGGCAGTCCCAGTATGGCCTTGATCTGTTTAGGATTTGCCTCTATTCCCCATTCAGTGACAATATACCCCAAGAATTCTCCTGAAGTAACTCTGAATGTACACTTCGTTGGATTCAGTTTCATTTGGAAATGATCAAAGATGTCAAAACATTCGGCGAGGTGCTGGACGTGCTGTTCTGCGATCAAAGATTTGACTAGCATATCGTCGATGTAGACCTCTATAGTTTTTCCAAGCAAATCTGGGAACATCATGTTCACTAGACGTTGGTAGGTTGCCCCAGCGTTCTTCAGTCCGAACGGCATTACCTTATAGCAATAGGTTCCCCTGTCTGTAATGTACGCCGTTTTTTCGCGGTGAGTAGAACTCATGGCGATCTGGTTGTAACCTGAGAAGGCATCCATGAACGAGAGCAGTTGGTTTCCAGCTGTGGCTTTGACGAGACGGTGTATATGCGGTAAAGGAAAGCTATCCTTAGGGCATGCTTTGTTGAGATCGGTGAAATCCATGCATACCGTTCTTCTTTTTCACCACGACTGGATTGGCCAGCCAATCGGGGTACTGGACCTCCATTATCTGGTCAGCTTTGAGCAGTCGCTCGATTTCATCCTGAACAGCTTTGGCTCGATCTGGACCAAGACGTCTGCGTTTCTGCCTGATCGGTTTGAACGTGGGATCAATGTTAAGCTTATGGCAGATAACGTCGGGATTTATTCCGACAATGTACTTCGTTGACCAGGCGAATGTGGAAGACCGAGATTGTAGAAAAGCGATCAGTTTTGTCTATATGTGCTCCTCTAGCTTGGCCCTGACGCCAACAGTGCGTGATGGATCGGAAGGGTCGATGTTCGCCTGTATGATTCGACATTCCAGAGACTTGAGGCGATCTCTCTCCGGCTTATGGGGACCGGTAAGATGGTCCCCGCTTTGTAATTGCTACGCGTCCTCGGTCTTCCTCTGCTTCTTTTTAATAACAGAGCAAGTTCGGGATACTCTCTGATCGCCATAAAGCGTGCAAATTTCTGTGGTGGTCAGGAACATGAGGCAGAGGTGATAGGTTGATGGTACGGCTTTCATCGCATATATCCACGGTACCCCCAAAATGGCGTTGTAGATCGGAGGCGCATCGATGACTGCGAACTTAGTCTTCCGGGTCACTCCGCCGGCTCGTACTTGCAGCTTTACGTCTCCCATGGACTTTTTGGCAATCCCAATGTTCGCGACTCTGGTTTCATTTGCTCTAGTGTGACTCCCATTTTTTTCTAGCGTTTGCCAGCACAGTACATTGACGGTACTTCCCGTGTCCACCAGGACTCGTTCGATGTCGAAGTCGCCCATGGAAACTTTGATGACTAAAGAATCCGAATGGGGGTGATGGATTCCTTTGGCATCTTCCGATGTGAACGATATAGGGTCCTAGCAGAATGGAGGTTCATTCGGAGCTGTTTGAAGACTGCAAACTTGGCGTGCCCTTTTCTTTAATGCGCAGACGGAGTCGGCGCAATCTTCTGGTGGGCCAAGTATCATAGTTATTCGACCTCGGGGAGGGGAGTTGGCCCGCTCAGGGTTTTGCCCTCTCTGCCGCTTGGGAGGGCTAGGCAGTTCGTCTGCCTAGGGTGTCTCTTCTTGATTGTTTGCCAGTACATGGTTGGCTGGCTGTTGAGGACCGTTATTCGGGCCGTTGTAGCCCCTTCCACCATCTGCTGCACCGTGACCGCCATTAGATCGTCCGCCTCGCCATCCCCCTCGGCGACCTCTGCCTCCGCGGACGCTCTTCAGCTGAAAAGTGGCTTCGACTTCGCCGGAGAGGTATTTTCCATATAGGTAGTTCTTCAGATGGACGCATTCGTGTGTAGAGTGACCGGCAATCATATGGAAATCGCAGTATAGCTCCTTTGGCTCAGATGGCTGCTTGTTTTGGTCGTCCACTTCGGAAACCATGTGAACAACCCCTTCTTCCGATCTTGGGGATCGTGGTGCTTTCCGGGCTCGTGGTGCTCGTCACAAGTTTTAGCCTTCGGGAGGTGGGATGACTGTCCGACTATCTTTGCAGCTATTTGAGCGTCCTCGTCTTCGTCGAGTACAATTATTGAGGCTCGATGTAGCGCGTCATCGAGGTCCTTGGGCTCCCGGATGTTAAGATCCTTCCGTAACGGCAATCCAAGAATTAGACCCTTCCTAAAGGCTGCCATTGCGGCGTCCTCTGGGACAGTGACGCGCATCAGCTTTTCCTTAAACTTGCATAGAAAACTGCCGACGGATTCGCCGGGCTGTTGAGTCATTTCCGAGATGTCTGAACTCGTCACGCCCCGCTTAGTGAGGATTCGGTAATGTTTGAGAATAACTATGGACAACTGGTCGAAGTTGTCGATTGAGTTAAGCTCGAGCCTCGTGAACCAAACCAGGACAGGACCGGAAAAGCTATCGACGAATAGCTGGCAACACCCAACATCTTTCTGTTCGTCGGTGAACCGTGCCTTTGCCATGGTCCCCATGAAGGATCTCATGAATTGGACCGGGTCCTTGTCCCCCAGGTATATTGGGAGCTTCAGCTTAACGTTTGGTATGGCGGCCCGCAAGATCCGCTGAGTAAAAGGGATTGTCGGGTCACCTCGACAATCCTGTCGATCTTTGGAGCTGTGCTGATAGCCCGATGAAGGAGCGAACTCATGCCGCTTATCTGCAACTTGATTTCCTCGATTTTGGGGCAAGGTCCCGCGTTCGTCAAGCGAACGACTGGGGCGGCCGAACTCTCATGTAGTCGTGAGTTCGTCGGTCGGATGCTTGATGTTGCCTGAGGGGGAGGACTTCTCCGTCCTGCCTGGTTTGTCGTCGGTAGATCCAAAAAATCAAGACGGCGAGTTAGGCCGCCTATCCCGAGCGCGGGTGAGTGTAGATAGATTTAATCGTATCAATTTCTTCATATAGTCGTATCAATTTTGATAAGCCTACGGATATACAGCATCTTCCATGGTCTCGTGTGTGTAGATAGATTTAATCCTCATCTATCTACAATCGTTGCATCCGATCCTTTTAGTTTCAGCAACTAATTTATTAGTAGTAATCAGATTAAGGCAACATATGAGGAAGAAGGATCGACATCTTCACCACTCACGAATAATTTGGAAAAAAGAGGAAGTTAGAAATTGATTTTGCTTACATTAAACCTTGATTTGATGAAAGCCTTCTGGTATTGTGTTTGAACTCCTTAGTTTTCCCGATGTGGACACTCTCAAAGAGTTCAAATTGTCCATTTTATTAGTAGTAATATATATATATATATATATATATATATATATATAATCTTGTAATAATTCAATTAGTTATAAGAAAAAAATCAACTATTTAAATGGAAAAATAAATTAAATTAAAAGCAAATTGAATTTTTGGCACTAGTTAATCTGAGATACTTTATTATAAAAATTCGTAAGTCCATATAAGAAAATTTTGTTTATAACAAAAAAAATTATTTTTGTTTTGGAGTATTGAAATCTGATTCATATACACTATGTATATAAATCAAATTCAAGGACTGTACTTCAAAAGCTAAATCTCTAAACAGAACATCTCTAAAGACTTAAACAGAACAAACCAACCGGTCCACTACTTGACCATCATAAATTGAACCGGAATTGTAGTTAGCTCCAATTCTGAGGATCTAACTGACTAAAAAAATAGTTTTGGGGTTGAATGTCGAATATAAGGACAAATAGAGGGGTGATTTTACAAGGTTATGTTTTCTCTTAAACCTTTCCCATTTGAAATTTGAAATCGTCTTCTCTGCTTACAACTTCACCGCTACACAACACACTCTTCACTTGGAATAGTAAGCGCCAAAATTCATCATCAAGGCTGAAGCTTTCTTCAATGGAAGAAGATACCCACGACGTATCTCTCGATCTCCAAGCGATTCGCAGGGTTTTTTCTTTCTTTCTCGTCTCTCTCGAGTCCTTGGTTTTGTGTTTGCTTGTTCATCTATTTTGTTTTGTTCTCTCTCAGCCGCGTGAAAGAGCTTGAGTTCATTCACCGGAACTGCAGAGACGAACCTGGAGAATCCAATTCCGAGACTCTGATCCAAGATTTTGTTCTTCAGTTTCAAGTAATTGCGATAAATTTGGGGTTTTTGTGGTCTAATTAAAGTATCTCGATAGATGGCTAAATGTTTCACATGTTTATGGGATTTGTGTAGACGAAGGTGAATGAGATTATTGAAGATTACACCGATGTTGATTTATTGGATGTTGAAGATTCAGGTTTGCTATTTGCTTTGAACCCTTTGCTTTCTTTGTGAGAATTTAGTAACTGTTGTTTCCTGGTGGTTTAAGACTTGAGTAAAGGTTTAATTTAGTAAATGTTATAAAGATTTTATATGAATGTCACAGATGCTTACTTGGAGTATTTGAGAGGCTGAAAGTGCCAAAGTTTCTGAAGAGATTGAACGTCTTTCTAGGACTCATGCTGAAGGTATTATGTTAGTTTTCTTCTGCTTATTTCATGTTTAAGAAAGCATTGGTACCTATTATATTTCTTTATAACACGAGTTTTCTGTTATGGATTTGTTAGATTCTAGTAAGCTGGAAAGGGATCTTGAAGGTCTTTTATTGTCTCTGGATTCTATGTCATCACAGGTTACTGTCTTGAATACATTGTTCATTATAATTCCTCAGTGAGAGTTATGTGATTCTTACTTTTGAGGGTTATGTGATTCTCATTTTAGGATCCACCATCTAGCAGCTCAATGGAAGTATATGAAGTGAATGATGATGACAAGTTTAAGGTGCGGTATTTTATTGGTTTTTTTAGGAGAAGAAGCGTGTGTGTGTGTGTGTGTGAAACATGTATATATCTCAACAAAAATTTCATCTTTTCACAATATTATCTTTCAGTTATTTCAACTCTTGATTTGCCTGATCGATTAGAGCTAATGTGGTAGAGTGTACTAAACTACTTTTCCCGAGCACGCTGAGGCAAAAAAAAAAATCCTATCTTCTTAGTTTATATACACCCTTTTCCACATGTTTTTTCAGATCTTTGAACTCGAAAATCAGATGGAGGAGAAAAAGATGATTCTTAAGTCATTGGAAGATCTGGATTCTATACGTAAAAGGTAATTTAAATGTGCTTTCATATTTACATCCTTACCCTGTCTTCATTAGAGTTCTTCACTTCTTCTACCTTCAGGTTTGATGCTGCAGAAAAAGTTGAGGACGCATTGACAGGCTTGAAGGTGCTCGAGTTTGATGGAAACTTTATTAGGCTCCAACTCCGAACATATATTCCAGAACTAGACGGCTTGCCTGGACAGCGCAAATTTGAACACACTACTGAGCCATCTGAATTGATACATGAATTGCTAATATACCTGAAGGATAAAACTATAGAGATAACAAAATTGGAGGTAACAACACTCTCCGTTCTTTCACTGCTGACTGTTATGTTTTAGTTTTGCATGGATCTAGATAAATGTATCTGTTTGTTGATTCCTGTTCCTTTTTGTGAATAAAATTGAAATCTACTTTCTCTCTCAGATGTTTCCAAATGATATATACATAGGAGACATCATCAAGGCTGCTGATTCTTTCAGGTCTGTGCTCTAGCTTCTTTATGTCCTGAAATCTGTATTACTTATCAATCTGAAACTGTATCTTAAAACTGTATCTCAGTTACCAAAGTTACATTTTGTTTAATATTAAGGAGTGTGTCATAACATATCTTAAAACTGCAGGCAGGTAAGGTTACACTCTGCAGTCCTAGACACAAGATCTTCGGTCCAGTGGGTTGTCGCCAAAGTGCAGGATGGAATTATTTCAACCACTTTGAGAAAATACATTGTGACGAGTTCGAAAACAATCAGGTTAGCCTTCCCGTTCAGCAGTTTAAGAGCTGAATTTATCTTTCGTAGCTAACTCATGTCATTTGAGTTATCTGATCATGTGCTATGATCCTATGACAGGCGCACCTTCGAATACTACGACAAAGATGAAACAATTGTGGCTCATATAGCTGGAGGTATTGATGCATTTTTAAAGGTCTCTGATGGTTGGCCAGTGCTGAATACCCCATTGAAGCTTGCATCTCTCAAGAGCTCGGACAATCAGTCAAAGGGAATTTCTCTGAGCGTTATCTGCAAAGTTGAGGTAAGACATTGTTTCTCCAAACTCGAACACTTTCTTCTCGATTTTACAGTTCCATTATAAACAAAGGTCTTCTCGTGTTGGTAAAAATAAGGATGGGGTGTTATTAGTTCCTTCTCCTGGTCATTGCTGTCAGTCTTATTTAATATCCCAAAATCGAACCTCTAAGATAGTAATAGCTATACTTAACAAATACAGTTAAGTTCTTTTGGTTAGCTATGCTTAACAATTTGTCTCTTGCTCTACTCATCAGGAACTAGCGAATTCCTTGGATTTACAGACCCGGCAAAACTTGATAGGCTTCATGGATGCTATTGAGAAAATACTTGTGCAGCAAACCCGTGAAGAACTCCAGTCCAATGAATCCTCCCAAAAGTGAAAGTACCAAGAAGAACAACCTACCTTATAGTTGTCTTGCTTTGTGTTACTTTTGGAATTGAAAAATTCTTATCTGTTAGTTACAATGTTACATGCAAACCTCCCATCTATCATAAACTTTCTCAGCGTATTCTGAACTTTTACGTATTTGATTCACGTGTAATTTTGAAAGTATGCGATCAAATATGTAAGTTTGACATATATGAGGACCAAAGTTGCAAATATAGCGAAGTAAATGAATGTTGTTAGTTTAGATAAAAAAGATTCGACCTTTTTCTTCTTCTTCCTTCGTCGTTTTAGATTTCTCAGAAACCCTAAAACTGCAAATACAACCTTCGATTTCACCATTCTGCTGCTATTTTTAGTTATTCGGTAATGGAATCTTAGGCTCTGCTTCTTGTCGATTGTAATTCCCGAATTAGGGATTTAGCTCTCATCTGAGATTGAAGAAAAAAAACAAATTGGTACTTTTTGGTTTTGATGGCTTCAGATCGTGGTTCAGCCGCTGCTGCTGGTAAGCCCTTTTGGATGAAACATGCGGAAGATGCGAAAATCAAAGACGAAGGTGAGAAAGACGCTGCGGCAAAAGCAGCCTTTGAAGCTACATTCAGAGGTGTAGAACAAACCACGCATTTGATTGAAGCTGTTGCACCGTCTTCAATGGTACATCAGGAATCTGATAGTGATTCAGATGATGATGAATCTGATTACTTGTCAAGGAAACCAATTGGTCCTGTGGATCCTAGCAAGTCCACAGCTTCTGGTGCTGGGGTTGGTGGTGGAACGCGGCTTGTGTGCCTTGTACATTTGTTGTTGTCACAAAGGATTCAGATGGAAGGAAGGTTCCTAATGGTGGAGCTTTGATTAGTGTCTCCTGGTGTTGGTGTTGGTGGTACTGATCAACAAGGAGGTGGTTAAAGATGTTGGAGATGGGAGTTATTCCACCTTTCCTGTCTTCTTTAGCCAAGGTAAATCAATCTTATCGTCTCGATTCATGTTTCTCTTTATGTATGTATATAGAAACGGTCTTGACTTTATGAAATACTGAAACAGGGTCTTCGTCGACTGGCATAATGGGTTCTGCTCCAGCTTCATACTCGAATCTTATAAATCAAACCATGCCAAACATGCCGAATTACACAGGTTCTGTTTCGGGTGCTTTCCCGGGGTTGTTGGGAATGGTTCCAGGCATTTCCTCTGGTCCTTCAGGTGGTGCTATTTTGCCTGGAGTTGGAGCTTCCCTTGGGGAAGTCTGTCGGGAATATCTTAATGGTAGATGTGTGAACACTACTATGTGCAAGTTAAACCACCCTCCTCAGAATTTGCTGATGACTGCTATAGCTGCAACGACAAGTATGGGTAACCTAAGTCAGGTGCCTATGGCTCCTTCTGCTGCAGCAATGGCTGCTGCGCAGGCCATTGTTGCCGCACAAGCCCTTCAAGCTCATGCTTCTCAGATGCAAGCACAGGCTCAATCAAACAAGGGATCTTTAGGTATTGTGCCTTTCGTTGCTAGTCTCTCCATATTTATCTATGGGTCTCAAGTTGAATTTCCCATTAGATTTATCTAGCTTTCTTTTATTTTGTGATACTCATGAGTTAAAGTAGCTTCTGATTTAGGTTCTCCAGAAAAAGGAGAGAAGGGGGATTCATTGAAGAAATTTCTCCAAGTTAGCAACCTAAGTCCATCGCTTACAACTGAACAACTTAGGCAGCTATTTAGCTTCTGTGGCACAGTAGTTGACTGTAGTATAACTGATTCAAAGAACCTTGCCTACATAGAATACTCAAATTCGGAAAAAGCAACAGCTGCTTTGGCATTAAACAATACGGAAGTCTCTGGTAGACCATTGAATGTTGAGATTGCAAAATCACTTCCTCAGAAACCATCTTCAAATAATTCTTCGTCCTCACTACCAATGATGATGCAACAGGCCGTCTCGATGCAGCAGATGCAATTCCAACAGGCTATACTAATGCAACAAGCCGTGGCCACTCAGCAGGCAGCAAATAGAGCTGCCACCATGATGTCTGCCACCGAGCTTGCAGCAGCTAGAGCTGCAGAGATAAGTAGGAAACTGAGACCTGATGGAGTTGGAAATGATGAAAAAGAAGCTCATCATAAGTCTAGGTGGGCTTCCAATACAAATTTTATAGATGTTTCTCTCCATTACCTATGGCCTGCTCCTTTCTCTTTTTTGATAACGTTGTCATTTTTTGAAAGCTTGAACTGATAGTCACCTCTCTTGTGCAGGTCACCATCTAACTCTCCTGTGAGGTCGAGATCAAAGTCAAATTCACCAATTAGTTACAGGCGAAGGCGGAGATCTCCGTCCTATTCACCACCTTTTCGTCGCCCAAGAAGCCATAGATCGAGATCACCATTAAGATATCACCGGCGATCAACGGATGAGGGGAGAAGGCGGTCATATAGGAGATAGGGTAGATCAGATGAACACCATTCTTCCAGTTTAAGGAGAAGTAGGAGTGTAAGTCCCAAAAAGAGAAAATCTGGAAAAGAAGATTTAGAGCTGTCAAGACATGGACGCGACAGCTCATCACGAAGAGATAAGAAATCATCTCGTGCTGGTTCATGATCACCGAGGCGACGTAAGGAAGAAAACAAACTCAAACGTAGAACACGTTCAAGATCTAGATCAGCGGAAGATACTGCAGATATGAAGGATGAGGCTAGAAATGAGGAATTGAGACATCTCACTGATGGTATTCATCTTGCTGTAGGTCTATAATCAGCGTTACAGATCTTCTTCATCAAGCTCTGTTAATCAAAATGATAGCCTTTCGAGCTTTCAGCTCTTCCTTTGCGGTCTAGCTGCTGGTACCATTTCTAAACTTGTTTGTCATCCACTCGATGTTGTCAAGAAAAGATTTCAGGTTAGTATCTTGCTATTAACTTCCGTTTGTTTTGTAGTTACTACTTTCTGAATGCATTTAGTAATCAAGGTTTAATCTGAGAATGTTTGTGCTGCAGGTCGAAGGTCTGCAACGAGACCCGAAATCATTGGAAAGTCCAGGTCGAAGGTCTGCAACGAGACAACGAGATCTGAATCTCCGTCCCAATAGGCGCAGGTCAAAATCTTTAGATGAGAACTATGATATGAAAGAGAGGAGGGGAAGGTCCAGGTCCAGGTCCAGGTCTAGATCATTGGAAACGAAAGACAGGTCTGTTGGGAAAGGTTAGCTGGATGAAGACAGAAACACAGGATCACGTCGAAGGAGGTCCAGGTCGAAATCAGTCGAAGATAAGCGAAGCTATAACAAGGAGACTCGGAGCAGGGACAAAAAGTCCAAGCGTCGGAGTGGAAGACGGTCGAGGTCACCATCAACTGAGGGTAAGAAAGGGAGAGATATTAGGTCATCCCCGGGATATTCTGATGAAAAAAGATCAAGACATAAGCGGCACTCCAGGTCAAGATCAATAGAGAAGAAGAAGAGTTCAAGAGAAAGAAGGTCAAAACGTCATGAAAGATTGCGGTCTTCATCTCCTGGAGGTGACAATAGACGGGGCGATAGATCTATTATCTCCAGTTAGTTCAGAAGAAGATCATAAGATCAAGAAAAGGCACTCAGGATCAAAATCTGTGAAAGAGAAACCCCACTCAGATGATGAGAAAGTTGACGATGGAGATGCAAATTCAGGTATGTTTATCATAAAATGAAATAGTTGTAGTTTTTTAATGGAGAAGCATTGTATCCATATTCTCATCATGAGTGTTCTTTAACGAACTCGACAGATTCTAGTCTGCTGGAAAGGAACAGTGAAGGTCTTTTATCGACACTGGATTCTTTTTTTGACATGAACTTGTAAATCTTATTCTTTTTTTGCTATTGAGTAAGTAGTATAAGATTCCCTACTTTGTTTGAACAGACCCCAATAATGCAAACTCTTTCATACTAGGAACAGTAGATTTTCACTAAATCTTTTCATTTATATCAGTAAAATGTGTTACTGCTGTTTTCAAAGAATCATGGCTTCATTGACAAAAGCTTGTATTCTTAGCTACACTGTTTGACATTATTGCTCACAGAAAAGAAAAAAAAAAAAAATCGAAGTCAATGTCATCTCTGGTTCTGTGTTACACATCGATGCACAAAACTTTCTAAAACCAGCAAGGACAAGAGAAACGAACCAGTTATAAGTATGAACGAACACAGCCTTTACTTTAATCATATTCTTTCTTCTGCTTATCACTAACCTCTGTAGGCAAAGACAGGAACTGGGTGATCTTCTGGACCTGAGAGACATCAATCCGGTACTTTTCAGCTATCTCGTTCACACTCATTGAACCGTTGTGATCTTGAGCTTTGCCCTGGTAGAGAAGCATGATATGTCGCACTTGTGTTATGTTCAATGTTCCTTGAGGCACTGGGTTTTCCTCATACCCAGGAGTTGATTCAGGAGTTGTGTTCCGGAGCTTTGGGAGTGGCCTTTTCGACGTTTCCACTACTGATGCCTATATAAATCACAATTCTTACCATTGTTTATACAGATAGATAGATATGTCTTGGACACATAAAAAGACCAAAACCCGCAACTAAAACCACTCACAGTTATTATTTCAAATTCATACTCCCCTTTTGCATCATCTACATTGCCACATTTCATCTCTTATTCTCAACTTAATCTACAACACCAACTACCAAGCATTATCAGCGTTTAGATCATCAGAGTCTTGATTGACATATAACACCGGTTTGTGGTTTCCATTTTCCACCAACCTGGAAACTGCAGAGATGTTTAAAAGCAGCAGAAGATGGACCTTCTTTGTCTTCCACTTCCATAGCATTCTTCTTTGTCTTCTTTGTGTTTCAGCTATGATACATGTTGCCTCTGATGTTTTCTCTCTTGGCTTCTTTTGAGAGTTGGGTTCTCTTGAAGCAGATACAAGTTCTGTTGTAAAACATTCCACAAAAGCATATACATATTTATACATGCTAGTCATATAAAAGTTTCTTTCATTTAAGAATCTAAAGCACAACCATGCTACTTAAACCACCAATGCCGCCTCTCTATGACTTCAGAATTAAAACCGAGAACGCTAATAAGTTCTGTTTCAATCAATTCTACATGCACAATCATGAATTCTTGACACACAAACCTCAGATTCACCAAAGTTTAATGTGACACATAAATCACCAATATTACTACTTCTCTTTGCCTCCAGATTCAAAACAGAGAAGATGCTAGCTAGTTCTGTTTCAATCGATTCTATAACAGCAGATACTTTAACACCATCTTTAAAACAAACATGAAGAGAGATGAAGAGAGGGTATGGCTAAGACTGGTTGGGATGATTACTTTTCGGATTTGACAATTTCATTTTATATAAAAATAGGAATAAATATCCATTTGTTATCCAAAAAAAAAAAATGAGCCATTTTTTATGCCAAATACACAGCAATTTTTAATTAAAAGAGGAAAAAAAAAACCATTAACTATTGTGGCATTTTTGTATTTTTTTGTATGATTGGTATAATTGTTCAAAACTCTTGGTATATTATAGAATAGAAAATATTGTGGTCTTGAGCTAATTTTTGTTTCTGTATCACAAAAATAAACTTCAAACTTAAACAGCTAGCGTTGATTGAGGATAAAATCTGTAACTCACACTAACGTAAAGCAGAGCAAAAATAAAATAATAAAATACAATTAATAAATTTTGCTTCATGAAATAAAATAAAAAAACTAATAAATTTTACTCATTGGAGAGTAATCAGAATCTTGAATAAGTAGAGACGTTTAACTTGTTGGCCTAGCAGAGTTCAATGATGTCGGCACTGATTTTCCTTTGTAGTTGTGTTAATTCACGCTTCTCGTTATCCAAATCCGCTTTAACCGGGGCACGTCAATTGTTCCTCTGTCGTAGGTTTTTTGACCTCTTCCTCGAGGATTTTATTATCTGCCCATCTTACATTATTATTAGTAGTATCGAGTCTTTCTTGTTGCCTGTCCAGTACTTATCGATTCCGACTCAATCTTTTATTCCTCCACCTGCTTCGTTAAACCTACCAATCTACCAGTTGAAAATATCATTATCAATCTACCAATTCATGCATGGACGTGGAATTTCCTTTATTTTTGGTTATAGATGTTATAAATTAATCACGTAATTAAGCTCGTACTATTAAATTATGAATATGTGCACAATGAAATCTGTATTGATCGCTTATAAAATGTTAAACTCAAATTTTGAAGTAAGGCAATTTAAATTGTTTTGAATTCATGGGAAATATCGCTTTGTTTTCAGTTTTTGCTTTCCAACATCCTCAATAGACTGATGGATCGTCTGATTTTTCCTCTAAACAGAGAGAAATTCGTTATTAATCATTATATTTATTCTATTATTAGAAGAAAAGTATATTTTGTACATTGTTCAAAAAATTTCACTTAATTACTGAAACTGCCATTAACCTTATGTACAGAAGATGATTAATTATAATTCAAAAGGAAAGTTTTGAAATTCTTATTTAAAAACAAAATTAATTTCGTTTTTATTAGTTAATTATTTAAGGAAATACTAAATTTTATCTCTCCTCTAATTATGTCAACAAAATTATTATTTCTTAATTAATTTTATGATATTTGTATATTTTATTCAAATTTTCCTCTTATTTTTGTTTGATTATACTTTTAGAACATTTGCATGAACACATTGTTCATATAATCTAGTTTTTTTTTTTTCATGTGTTGAGATGTAAATTTTTAAAAACCGACATAATATACTAATTTAGTGTAGAAATTGTTTTTGAAATAAAGTCCCACATCAGTTTGACTTATAGGTGTTGGTTTAAAAACATATATATTACAAAAGAAACTAAAATGATTTTGAATTTGAATGAAATATAAACTTGATTTAACATGCATACAATTTTTTCAAAATTTTTGACAAAGTTACACAACATACGATAACCAAAAAAGCTCATTATACAATAAATAAATGTAAACATGAAATTAAAATAAAACTATTTTAACAAATCAAAAACAACAATCAGGCAAAGATATTTATAATTTTTTTTTTACAAATGGTTGCATATACAAGTGTTATTGTTTTTAAGTAATAAATACTACTATAAGGGAAATTGAGAAGAAAAAAACCAATAAGTACTAGCTACACGTAGCTAGATAATCGAAAACATATGTATATTTTTGAAACAAATTAAATATACCGCGTACGTCGATTTAAACAAAAAAGCTCATTAACAAGATCGAGGTTTTAAGGGTCTGATACATATACATGTGAATTTAGTGTCAGTTTAAATGATCGATGTAGACAAGTTTCTAAAGTGTAAATGCTTTCAACTCGTACTACTGGATTCCAAATAGATACCAAACAAAGAAACATCCGTGCCAGATCATCATGCATGGCCACTGTGTGTTATTAACGTCTAAATTAACATGCCGATCATCATCGAGGTTTTAAGTGTCTGATACACGTAAAGAAGTTCTAGAGATATATGCAGATATGCAGAGCGAGTGTTGGGGCATTCTTAGATTTATTTCAATTATTGAAAAAATACATACGATAAATTCAACAAAAAAAAAAAGGGAAAAATTTCAAATTGATTAATTATTTTATGGTATCATGATGAAAGAAGCTGGAAATAAAGAAAAAACATCGAAAGCAAGATAATATAGTTAGTGAGCGGTGAATTGCATTCCTTGGAAAGAACGGTAGAGTGAAACGTATTTCTCTAGGAGTGCCCCGATGTCCCCGATGATTTGATTTTGTAAGTCTAGGTAACGTTGTTTATTCTCCTGCACATCTCTCAGCTCAGCAGATATGATTTGGTATTCCTTTTCGTTGGTTCGGTCCTTCTTCTTCATGTTTTTGATGCTATCCTCAATTGTCTTCAGCTTTCTTTCACGAGAAGCATATATCGCTTTCTTCTCATCATATTTTCGGGTAGCCGTAGTTAGCAGATCCTTGGTCACAAACAATTTAAGTCCAGTTTCTGTGACATGTTTCAGAAGAAGTATAGACGAACTCTTGTGGTACGGTAACATATATTGGCGCAATAAGGTTAAAAAAGCTAAACATTTTACGTATGATGAAAGAAGTAATGATTCATATTTTCTTTATTAAAAAAAAAAAAACAGGTTGGAATTGGTCTAATGTTGATACAACAATTATGTGGAGCTAGCGGCATCACATATTATTCAAATGCCATATTTAGAAAATCTGGTGAGAATATTCATCAAAGTCTTACTAATATTTCTAAATATGATTATGATCACCAGCAATATGTAATTAATAATCATCGATATTATATGCATTTTATTTCTTTTAAACAGGCTTTCCAGAGAGACTTGGATCAATGATATTTGGTGTGTTCGTGGTGCGTATTTTATAATTGTATTTCTTTAATTGAAATTGTTTTCTCAAATCTATTTCGATGATACTTTTACTGATTTTTTGTTTTACTCTTTGTAGATCCCAAAGTCTTTGGTTGGTCTGATTTTTGTGGATAGATGGGGAAGACGACCACTCCTATTGGTTAGAAATATACAGTTAATATATATTATATTATACATACGTAGCATAAGTCAGTACAATATATATTTTTTTAATATAATATTTGATAAACATTATTGTAGGCTTCTGCTGTTGGTATGTCCATCGGGTCCTTGCTTATTGGAGTTAGCTTCACGTTACAGGTTTTTTTTTTTTTCTTTGCAAAGAGGTTTTTCTTAATAATAGTGTTTTATATATTAGACTAATATGAGATCACTATCAAGTATCAACACATATTTAAAACTATGATTTTTTAATTCTTTATGATTGTTGTTTGTTTCTCATATACAGCAAATGAATGTGCTTCCTGAACTGACTGGAGTTTTCGTCTTCGTAAACATTCTGGTATAATCATTGCTTTTTTTTATTAACGATCATTCGTGTTCTCATTCATAACTTTTTAAATTTTTTTTTGGTGGTATTAACTCGTATTACAAATCTTAAATGAAATCTTGTTAGGTCTACTTCGGATTTAGTGCAATCGGTATAGGAGGGTTACCTTGGGTCATTATGTCTGAGGTAAACAACTTTTCTTTTGAAATTTATAATAAAGAGTAGAATGACAATGAAATAGTTTAGCTATTTATGAAAGAAAAAAGGTTTATTATTTTTATGTTTTGAATTTTTGTTGCAGATCTTTCCGATAAACATAAAAGTTTCAGCAGGGACGATCGTAGCGTTAACATCATGGACTAGTGGGTGGTTCGTGAGTTACGCTTTCAACTTCATGTTCGAATGGAGCGCACCAGGTCCCTTATTCTCTATATCTATATATAAAATGATTTTAGTTAAGTTCTTAAATATTTAAGAGTCGCTTTAAAAAAAAAAAAAACACTAAACCAATCATAAAAAACATATACCTAAGGTAAAATACAACTAGAAATACATGTTTTTAAAATCGTTTCGAATTTTGACAGTTTTAGAAATGAAAGATGTTTATTTAGAAAAAAAAATCTATTAGATTCAGGTTTTGTTTAACTCAATTCAATAAGCTGACTTGCGTATTGTTTGTTAATCTATATAATTTAAATAGGAACGTTTTATATATTTGCGGCTGTGGGAGGACTGTCATTGATATTTATTTGGATGGTCGTACCGGAAACGAAAGGAAAATCACTGGAAGAGTTACAAGCTTCCCTTACCGGGATAAACTAAAATACACATTTACGTTGTAATATATTATTAAAATATTGTTTATGAAAAAAAATATAAAATTTATCTGCATATTCTTGATAGTGTTATATATATATATATATATATATATATTATTATACCTTTTTCCTTTGCCAAAACAATGGCTTATCCTAGTATTAACTATTAAGACAACAAATGAATGTCTCATCATAACTAGGATATTATTATACCATTTGTAAATTGTTCTCTATTGCTCGGAAATATATCCTTTTGTACTAAGTTGTATGTAACATTGTAAGTAAATTCTGCTATAGCTCCTAAAGAATGACCAAAATTGGATATATGTACAAACCCGCTTATATGCTAAAACAAAAAGATCCATATGCAACTGTATCTACTTAACCAACCAAAAGAGAATGATTTGATAAGACCAAACGCTTAAACAATCTAGAATTTTGTGGCAAACGTTAGAGAGATATGTTCTTTCATGTTTCAATAGAATAATACCAAATCTAAAGAAGACAAGAGCGAGAAACTAAAAAAGTTTGAAACTGAATTATATCAAGAACCGAGTTAGTTCTCACTTTAATGATCTTCGTCGTCTTCAGAATCAAACACAAACGCAATCCGAATCACCCGGTCATCATACACAGAAGCAACATCTTCAGATTTCTCCGACGATGAGTTTCCAGCCACATTCTCGCTGCTCTCCTCTTCCTCGTTAGCCAACCTGCTCATCACTGAACTACTCTTCTTGTTAAACGGAGACGATCTCATCTTCCTCACTTTCTTCTCCGGAGACGCACCAGTCGCCGCAACCTGCTTCCTTTTCCTCGGAGCTGCTGGTTGTTTTAAGGCTTTACTTGCCGCAGGTTTTCTTCCTTCTTTCTTTGCTGGTGCAGCTACCTCAACTACCACGTCATCATCATCATCGTCCACGTCAATTGCTTTCGATGTTTCAGTTGCTTCTGTTGATAAAACCACAAGAAAGACAAGACTTAACTTTAGGACCCAAATTACATACAATAGGTTGTGTTAGATCAATGCTTCTTTGTCAAAACTGTGTATCAGCTTACTGCTTGAATCCGCAGCTGCTGAGCCAAAATTGTATTGAGCAAGCGGTAGATCCAACATTTCATCCTCCTGAACAGCAGCATTGGCAATACAAAAGGAAAAGATGAAGTTCTCATCAGGATGAATCAATATATCATTTAATTCTCTGAGCGAACTAATAGTCAAAAACAAAAACCGAACAGCTCAAGTATTTTCAGATTCCTACTGTCATTCAATTCAACCTATCAATTAACTATAAGCAATAATCACCTTTGCAGCTACGGCCTTCTTTTCGGCTCCTCCTTGTCTACCTTTTGGCTTCACCACTTCTGCTACTACGTTGTTATCTTATACAATCAAAAAAAAGTTCCAACCAAGAAAACAAAACGCAATGAAAACGCTGGAGTACGAGGAGACTAACCAGTGTCCATTGCTGAATAGGAAGCCTCTGTTGTTTCAGATTCACTGGCTTTCTTTGTGGTCTTCTTTGCTACCGGTTCCTTTGGCGCCTGTTCTTTAGCCTTTACTGGTGCTCCAGAACTGGCCCTGATTGTTTCCATTGCTGCGCCTCTCCCTAGTTGGGCCTTATCAAGTTCCTGCAATATGAGGAACAAGATATAACAGTGACAAATTAAATATTAAGCGTTATTTAAGGGATAGCATTCTGAATCTTACATCGAGTTCCTTGTCAAAAGAGTCCAAGTCTCTCAGCCAGAGATCCCTCGGCGTCTGATTTTCCAAGCCCTTTATTGCTTCAATTATTTTATCATGGTCTGACAATAACTCCTTGGCAGTCTTTTCATTGAACGATTCAAAACCTATTTTCAATAAGTAGTCATATTCTGACCCTGAGCTTTCTTCAGATTCTCCAGGCATTAACTTCCTCGGAAATGGTGTAAACTTTCTCTGTTTCAATTCTATAACTTGATCAGCTTTGTCTCTTCCTACCAGATTGATTTCTCCTTTGACAACTCCACGAATGAAGTTCACTTTGTTTTTTAGTTTCAGCACCTCAAGTTTCAGACTCTCAAGCATAGAATCCTGTATACATACAGTTAAGAAAGTTAATGTTAGAACATTATCATCATGATGACTAAAACCTCTAAAGGACTGAATCATATTTTATTTTCAAACCTTTCTCTTCTGATAATATTCTAACCGTAGATGGAAAAAAGCTTCAAGGACTGCAAAAAAAACCATAGGGATGTAACGTTAGTATGTCTTATAAAGGAGAAAAAAAAAACCAGAATGAAAACAAGTTGGATATCTTCTTACTTTGTTCTGGAGACTCATATTTCTGTAGAACACCTTCTTTATCAAAGAGATACATATTACTTGTAGAGATTGTCGTGGTGAGTTTGAATTTCTCAAGAAAGCCCTCTTGCCGAGCCTCCAGCATGTTCTCTTCACTCAATTTAAGGTCAAAACTCACAGATGAAGTGTCACTGTATGACCTGACGACGTCCTGCAGTAAAAAAGAACGACTCAGAAAGCGGCATAAAAAAATACTAGTTTAGTTCCTAATTAAAGCATGCATTCTACCTGGAGAAAGGGGGCATTTTTTCTCTTTAATGACTTCAAAAATTTTTCATAATCATCAGCCCACCTTCTGATGGGCAGCTCCGTAATGCTAATAGTTGTGTCATCAACTTTCTCATATAGACCAGTGATTGTGTAGGTACAACCACCTTCCTTGGACGCAGTTTTCTCAATAGTTCCTTTAAAACCCCTATACCAAGGATCCATAGGAACCACAGGTTCACCATGGATTCGACGCCTTATGTTAGCAACAATCTCTTTAGGGTTGTAGTTTGGAATGAAAGTTTTCCACCCGCTTCCAACACCTTCAGAGCCGTTGACAAGTACAGTTGGAATTATGGGCATGTACCTAACCAGCATTAACATATTAAGTTAACTAGTCTGAAAAGAGAAAAAAAAACAAACAATTATGGAGGGGAAATATCACCAAGTTGGCTCTACAGTTATCCCATCTTCGTTCAAGTAATCAAGTAGGACATCATCATCCTTGGGAAACAAGATCCTTGTTGCAGGAGAGAGTTCAGTGAAAATGCATCCTGCACTAGCTGCATCTTTTCCACCCTACAATTGGATACACTATGATGAGCAAAAGCATAGATTAATGAGAACAGTTGGTCTATTAGCTATCCTTACCGAAGCTCGTGTACCAAATTGGCCATTTGGTTTAAGTAAGTTGATATTGTTGCTGCCCAAGTAATTTTGTGCCATGCCTATGATAGTGCTGGAAAGACTCCCATGATGATAAGCTGAATTCTCCAATACATAACCAACGAATTCGGAAACCTTAATTTCTTCAACTAAGTTTATCTTGAATGCACAGAAAAGTATCTTTCTCTGACCGGGGTTGAGCCCATCAACCATTGAGGCAATTGACCGTTGAAGTTGGGCCCTGAAGAACAAGATCAGTTCTTTGTTCACGAAGTCACTGTATGTAACTTTCGCTTCTCTCTGATCAAGATGAGTGCCAAGCTGAATGGAATAGAGGAAATCAGAATAGGCAGATGTAATAAGCAGAAAACAGATATTTTAAAAGATAACTCAAATCCTCCATACCACATAGTTCGAAAGCCATTTTTTTCGGGCTTCAGTCTTCTTTTTACTGAAAGCAAGTTCAATGGCTTCTCCATCTTGTTCATCCTCCCAAACAAAAACCTTTTCGTGAAGACTAAGATTACGAAAGTACTCTTTCCCTTGAGATATATGGACAAAACAAAATCCTCATTATCACTTGTATCCAACCCCTGGAAAGATATATGGACAATTAGTATGCAGTGAACTTGAGCACTTACAAAAAGTTCATCTCTAAATAGTTACAACAGAAAGAAAACCTTGTAGTATCTGGTAGTCCATCCGGTTGCATTACCCAGTCTTTTTTTCCAGTCTTCCAACTCAGGGATTGAGAAAAATGACAAAACTTCTTTAGTCTCCATGTTCGTAGCCTGAGTATGATATATGTTCAGGGCAATTGTTAGCATTCTTTTCTCTACTATATCAAGCGCTATAAAAAATTGTGAAAGAAGGAGGATAAAGTCTTCTCTTTCTACTTACCTTCACAATGGGTGTTCTAATCTCACCTATGAATGATGGAACTTTGAGTAACCATGGCCAGTAATAGTAGAAAAGGTTTATTATGAGGCCCTTTATATGGGAACCATCATGATCCTGAACAAGGTGGAGAGAGAGAATTCGTCATGAAAGCATATTTATAGAATATGCTGAGTAAGAAGTAGACTGTAAACATACTTGATCAGTCATAATCCTGATATGGCCATATCTCAATGAGTTAACATTCTCGTACTTCATATTTTCCTCTAGCCCAAGAATTGTTTTTAAGTTCTTAATTTCCTTATTCCTTTTAATCTTACTGATGTTGGCATTCCTAACATTCAATAGCTTTCCTCCAAGCGGAAACACACCATAATATTTTTGACCCACAACAGATAGACCCGCGACCTGAACATAACGAGTATTAGGAGTGTTGTGATAAAAAACGAAAGGTGGCAGAAACTATAGATCATAACCACTTACAGCTAGACTTTTGGCTGAGTCACCATTAGTCAAAATCAACGTACAATCTTTAGAGTTCTCCCCTCCAGCTTCGAATGCATCAAGTAACTTCTCAACTTCAACCCTCTTTTTTTTGGCTCCATCACTTTTCTTTAGGTCTTTGCAGGATTCTGAGGTAGCCATGGTAGCGAGTTTCTGAGGGAGCATACTTGAGACGAGATCTAGAAGCGGAAGAGAGGGCGATTGTAGAGAAAACAGATCTATGAAATTAGGGTTTTCGCCAAAATAGAGAGGAGAGTTATTTTTGTCTTTTTGAAATTGGGAATTTTAGTGAGATATATAATGAACGTAAAATTGGAAAAAAAAAAAAAAAAAAAGAAGAGATTTTTTAACTACAAAATTAAGAATATGTATTCTACATATTTCTTTATTCTACATCAATTCAGAATATATTTATTCTGTATAATAAAAAAAGTAGAAGATATATAAAAGACATTTTAAAATTTATAATTCTATATAACTTAGAATATCATATAAAAAAAAGAAAATAAATTAAATAAGGAAAATGAATATTTTTTGAATAATCTTAATTTATGGTTAAGATTCTGTATTTATTGTTTAGATATCATATATGTGGACCGTCGACGATTAAAGAAAAACGATCAATCCTTCTCTTAAGATTGTTACATCTCCATCAAAAATTAAGAACGGTTGGTTAGAACCACCAAGAATAAGTTCTAATCATAGCATTTCTTGAACTTGAAAAGTAGCGATACATTTAATTTTTTTGAGAAGTAAACTTCTCCCTCATCTTACATTATTTCTACAGTATTTCGATGTGTGAACTAATTTGGGCCTTAATAAAGAAATGGACCTTATTTTGGGAAAAAACATTATTTGGCCAGCAAATCTTAATAAAGTATGTCTTTATCTTGATTTGGTTAAATGGTTATGGTGCGACCACTGGATTATATCCATTATTATCGTAAAATCGTATCCAATTTAGGTGGTGACTGGTTTTTCCGCTACCTTCCGCAAGGCGTTTGCGGATAGTAGCGGTTACTAGCGATTGGAACCAATCACACAAACCGCTCTCAATCGCTCTCAAATCATAATCGCTCCAAACCACTGAATTTTAAAAACTGCTTCCCGCAAGCGTTTGCGGCGGTTGGATTTTTTTTTTTTCTTTTTTTTTTTGTAAAAAAACACTTAAAAGAAATCAATGATAATGAATTTTTTTTTGTTATATCTTCTATCTAACCATTTTACTCATTAAAGATGGGAGAAAATGAAGTACGAATACGATTGCAGAGATTATAAAATAAATATTTAGAAGAAAATAATATTCCAATTTACTATAACCCGGAAAACTTGATGTAAATTTAATGGCACATCGTACATAAGTTCAAAAAAATCTAAATAAATTTAATATTTCATCAGAAATTTAAGAAAATAAAATTATTTATGAAAAATATTAAAACAAATCACCAGTGACTCTTCTCAACTCTCACTTGACCATTCTTACCGATGCAACTACTGACCCACGATCTAAGAGAAAAGATCTACGATCTAAAGCATATGTTTTGTCATTTATCAAATTACTTGATTAAAGTTTGGGTGAAAAGCCAAATGCATAAATGAATAAGTATTTCAATATGAAATTTATTTGTTTTTTGAATAATTATTTTAGTATTTTTAAAAAAATTTTGAATTATAAATCAAGTTTAATAAAAATTATGGTGTTTTTAAACATTTATATATTATATATTATATACATATACATGTGAATTTAGTGTCAGTTTAAATGATCGATGTAGACAAGTTTCTAAAGTGTAAATGCTTTCAACTCGTACTACTGGATTCCAAATAGATACCAAACAAAGAAACATCCGTGCCAGATCATCATGCATGGCCACTGTGTGTTACTAACGTCTAAATTAACATGCAGATCATCGTCGAGGTTTTAAGTGTCTGATACACGTAAAGAAGTTCTAGAGATATATGCAGATATGCAGAGCGAGTTTTGGGGCATTCTTAGATTTATTTCAATTATTTGAAAAAACACATACGACAAATTCAACCAAAAAAAAAGGGAAAAATTTCAAATTGATTAATTATTTTATGGTATCATGATGGAAGAAGCTGGAAATAAAGAAAAAACATCGAAAGCAAGATAATATAGCTAGTGAGCGGTGAATTGCATTCCTTGGAAAGAACGGTAGAGTGAAACATATTTCTCTAAGAGTGCCCCGATGATTTGATTTTGTAAGTCTAGGTAACGTTGTTTATTCTCATGCACATCTCTCAGCTCGGCAGATATGTTTTGGTATTCGTTTTCGTTGATATCTCAGCTTCTTCATGTTTTTGATGCTATCCTCAATTGTCTTCAGCTTTCTTTCACGAGAAGCATATATCGCTTTCTTCTCATCATATTTTCGGGTAGCCGTAGTTAGGAGATCCTTGGTCACTAACAATTTAAGCCTTTCATCTTGGATTTGTTTGTTTAGCAGTTCGAGCTCTTGTTTGGCTGCTTCACGACGCTGATGCGCAATACCGGTTTGGACGTCAGCGATTTGGTTATTCAAGGTGGCAATTTTAGCTAGACATTCTTCCTTTGACGGCAGCTGTTGAAGCTCCGCTAAACACTGCATCTCTATTCTATCTAATTCACGATCCTCCCTATTCGAGGCCTCTTCAATCGAATCCAAAGCATCTTCCAGATTCTTCCATTGTTGAGCAACGGCTATTGTTTGATTGGCTTCCTTGGTAGCCCTCTCTAGCGTTTCACGAATGGTTGTCATTGTCTCTCTTTCCAAAAGCAGCAAATTAAAGAAATCTGTAGTATCAAAAGCAAGCTCAGAAAGAAAACAAACAGTAGAGAAAAATAATAATTCGCTGATTGATTGTGGATTCCTTGCTGATGGAACTCCTACCCCATATTTATACTGATTCATTAGTGGAGCAAAAAGGAAAAAAAGTGGGGAGCGGTGTAATGTTTTCCTTTTTTTTGTTTTGGTAAATCTCTTTTGTTTTTTCCTTTTCGAAAAAGAGTTTTAGTACTTTATTTATTGACCGTCGGATCGAATCCAATTAAGCCGACTTTATCTCTTTTATTAACAAGTTCAAATATGCAAATTTTCCTTTTTTAGGTTTTCATATTAACTTAAAAACAGAAAATATTCAAATTTGCAAAATTTATTCTTTCCCTTTCCCTTGCAAAATTTATTCTTTCCCTTTCCCTTATAACAATAGCTATGAAAATCCAATCCACGAAATAACTTGATCTAGGCAAGTTATATAATAAAACTAATCACTAGAGAAAATAAACCGGCAAGAAAGCAAAAACTAGAGAAAATAATAAATAAATTAAATTACTAAATAAACAACACGTTTGATCATAAAAAATATAAACAACACAAATTAATCAAAACAAAAAAAATGTAACTTGTGAGAGGTGCAACAAATTAATGAGAAAGTGCAATACGGGAGGCAAGCTGAGCAGTCTCTTCTTGATTGATGATTGATGAATTGATAAATATATCGGACCTCTACTTGTTATCTTCTCTTTTCATACTACTGCCAGCTCTTGGACCTTCATGATGTCACTGGACTCAGCTGGCTTAACCACATGCGTTTTCTTTTTAATATCTGCATCCATAAATCCCTCGTGTTGCTTAAGCGTGTACTCATCTACAGCTATCTAGCTAAAAAAAATGTGTAATGAGCTGATTACATTTTGGATCTGAAAATTTAATTTTATAAATATATAAAGAATAAATATATTTCCATTTTAATGCCAAATACACAACAATATTCATTAAAAAAAGGAAAAAAAAAACCATTAACGATTGTGGTATTTCTGTATTATTTTTTTGTGTGACCTTTTGCGTGACCTTTCCTCGAAGATTTTATCATCTACCCATCTTACATTATTATTAGCAGTGTCGAGTCTTTCTTATTGCCTGTCCAGTTTTTGGTTTGTAGATGCTACCTGTTCGTTTATCGATTCCAACTCAATCTTTTATTCCTCCACCTGCTTCGTTAAACCTACCAATCTACCAATTGAAAAGATCATTATCAATCTACCAATTCATGCATGGACGTGGAGTTTCCTTTATTTTTGGTTATAAATGTTATAAATTAATCATGTAATTAAGCTCGTATTAAATTATGAAAATGTGCATAAGGAAATCTGTATACGGTCTTAATTAGACTATTCCTTTTATGTTGCACAAAAGAATTTTTAGACTTAAACAGTTAGTATTGACGCTGATAAAATGTTAAACTCAAATAAAGAAAGCAAATAAAAGGCAACTAATCTGACCTCTTTGAAGTAAGGCATCTTAAATTATTTTGAATTCATGTGAAATATTGTTTTGTTTTCAGATTTTGCTTTCCAACCTCCTCAATAGATTGGTGGTCTGGTTTTTCCTCAAAACGGAGAGAAATTCGTTATTAATCACTATCTTTATTCTATTATTAAAAGAAAAGTATATTTTGTACATTGTTCAAAATTATTCACTTAATTACTGAAACTGCCATTAACATTATGTACAGAAAATGATTAATTACAATTTAAAAGGATAATTACAATTTACAATGTTAAGGTTTCTGTATCTCGTTTATTTTTCACTTTCACCGTCACCGCTGGATTAACCCGACGTATCCGCTGATAATAAAGTTGTCTAGATGGGCTTATTAACGAGACATATGCTTGTTGGGCTTTCATTTGATTACATTAAACAGTCCCGTTTTTCGTTTTTTTTTCTTTTTCTTTTGGAGATCTCAAGTTAAAAAAATTTACATTAAAAAGGAAATAAATGATTTTTTTACTACGCCTTGCACTGTTTCTTACCAAAGGCCAATGTGTCTCAAAACAACAAAAAAACAGCAAAGGTTTTGTTTAGTTACATCAGGTCCGAAGAATCTACCTTCCTTGAAAGTATAAAGCCGAGCTGGAATCTAAAGCCGACGAAATCCTGCTAAATGCAGAATCAAGCCTTGACCCGAATCACGAAAGAGCCTGTGAAAAGCACATGAGAGAAGGTTAACTTACCAACCCGTAGCGACTTATAACCAACTTATCTATCTTTCTTCCTCTCGGATGTGTGATTTTGAAGATATAGAAGAAAGTGAAAGAATGAGAACATTTGAACGTAACCTTAATGGTATATACTACTTACATGTGGGAAGGCTTGATATGTCTGCAGAGACAGCACAAGGTATCCCCAAGTTGGAGAGGACACCTCTAATGATCCCGCATGGGAAATACAAGTACATGCTCACCGCTTGTGCTGCTTTGCTTTCCCCTGGAGTCGACGGATCTTCGGTTTCTTTATCAGATGAAGGGTCAATTGAGACACGAGACAACCACCGGAACTTGTTGTCTTGCAATACAAAAGTACCCTGAAGTAACAAACACTTGTGAGAAACACACACACAAGAAACATTGGTGAAAATTTCCAAAATTTTAAAGGAAATCTTACCCGGTGATTTGTCTTTAGATTATCTATCTGCTTCTTGAAGACCTCAGACCAGAAGTCTTTGCAGATAAACTTGATTGCCTCTAAATGGTCACTGAACCTTGGTCTTTCCATAGTGTACCTAATGACATTCAAAAGGATGGAGTTATGCACAATCAAACAATATGCAATATCTTCCACTGATCAGAGCCAACCATTGATCAGTAAAACACCTAAAATCCAAGACACCTAGGTCACAGAACACCAGAAACCTCTATATCTTCATGGCTAATTAGACTCATCTCAAAAAAATTTCACAGTTGCTCAACACTAAAACCCCAATGAGATATAAAACTCAGATCAAATTCTCAAACATTCTTGGCTAATTAGACTCGAGAGATATGACAAATCCAATATCAGAGAATCAACGCTAATGATATAAAACTTCGCCATCATCCCTCAGATCTACAGCTAATTCTAACATTCCCGAGAAAAAATCTCATTGATAGATGAAGAATCAGATCGAAAAGAAGACAACAAACCTCTCGGAGAGCTGATGGCCGACCTGATAACCAATGGCTTCGATCCTCCTCGCGGCGAGTTCCGGCTTGTTAGCGTAGAATCTACCACTGTACATAGCCACCATCTCCATCAACATAGTATCTACACAGCTCTCCGCTACTTCTCTCCCCATTCTCTTTCCGTCTCTCTCTCTCGACGACACGACACGACGACCGGTTTTGGAATTGGGATGATGATGCTACGATACGAAAGCTCCCCCCCGATCTATTGACTTGTAGAATATCACATGTAAGTCCTTAACAGTTTCTGTTGTTTCCGATTTTGTGACATAAGTTTCGAATGTGTCATAAATAACCCTGAATCTCTCAATTTAAACCGAGATCATCTTGGTTCATTTTTTCGTTCTCATACCCGAATTACACAATTATTCATGGTCATTCGAATTTAAATTCATTTGATTTTATTTATAACTAGATAAATTTTAAAAAAATATATTAAGAATAATTAAATAGTAATATATATGTTTTTAGATTTTATCTTATAATATTTAAATATTGAATATAAACTTCTCATATTTCATTTAATACTCTCTCAGTTACATTATATAAGAGTTTTAAAGTTTTTTTGTTCTATTTTATAATATTTTCTCAAATTTTTATATATAATTTTTGTTAATATAACAATATATGACTGTGGAGAAAAACAATATATGACTATTTGAGCTATGTATTTTCCTATTGGTTGAAATTTTATAAATATTAATAATATTTATTGTTTATTAATCTTTGTGTTTTTTTACCCAAAAACTGTTATAGGACAGGGAGTACCATTTAAATATCTATACCATCATAATAAACAATATTTTAAGTTTAATTACAAATTTCATCTTAATGCATAGAACTAAATGTTTTATATCAAACACAATTAATACATCATATCAAATCTATATCTTAGTAACAATTGGAAATACAAATAAAAATTAACAAAATATAATTCTCAAAAAACTGAATCAAACATTATTTAAGACATATTTGTTATGTTGTTATCTCATAAATACTAATTTTACCTCATGTCTTAATCAATTTTAAATGAGTGAAATTTATAAAATAAAAACATATATAAAGATACAGAGACATTCTCATCAAATAACTGAAGATTCATTTCTATAAATTATAATTTATTTCAAGTTATCATATGTTTTGACATATGCATTACAAAAATACATGTGTATGAAATTATAAAATAAATCATAAGAAAAAATTACTAATATTCTTAAATGATTTTTAATAAATGATACTTATTAATATTTGGAAACTTTTTCATCTAAAATAAATTTCCTCGTTAGACATTCAGTTTAGTAATCACATTTACATTTAACTATCTATTTCATCGTAAAACCATAATTCACTTCCTCGTGAACTAAAGTTAAAAATTTAATAATAAAATAATATAAGCATCATATGAGATAATATGTATATTGGTTAGTATTTTAAATTTAACAATAAAGATAATCAGTAAAAAGTCAGTTAACATCCACAAATTTTTGGAAATCCAAAAATATCCTAAATATCATTCTTCTATATGTCATAATTTCATAAGTAATGTTTTTGTCAATTTTCAACAATTAACCAAAAATTCATTCCTACAAACTCATTTTTCTATTTTTTTTTCATGTTTCTCATATTACTGCATGCATTAAAATCTTTAAATAAAACATGTAAAACTATACTAATACACATCATATATTGAAATTTTCTTTTTATAAAGTACATTATTCTTTCAATTTTTTGTGTACTTACTTACAATAAAAAATTATATTGCAACGATAAATACAATTTATATCCGAATAAAATTATGTTAAATAACTTATATTATTCTTTTTAACTTTGTTATTCATTAATTATTGATTAATATACATGCTTAATAAATTAAGTTTTTGCTTATACATGTCAAATTTTACTGTGAACACACATATAATATAATTAGCATACAATGAAAAATATATTGATTTTGTTAATTTTCCTTTTTGATTTAGAATTTGTTTTTAAATATAAACATGTATCTATAAATATAATTAGCTGTTTTATATAAAAAATATATATTTTATTTTGACACGTGTCAATATCTAATCAATATATTTGACATGTGTCACGATCTTATTAATGGGTAACTTTGACATCAAACTTTATATAATAAGATGTCTCTTTACTTTCACATTTTTATAGTTACAAAAATGCATATGTTAATCTTACATACTCCTATTTTATATATTACAATAGCAGACTTTTTGAATTTGATTGTTGAAAAAAATATGATATAATCTATTTTTATGTTTTTTTCAACAATATTTTTCTTTGTGTATAGGTGAGTATTTACCTTTTATTAGAAACATTAATTAATTGTATACTTTTCACAAACCAGTTTTTTCTTATATAAAAAGTAATATTTTTCTGGTAAAATTAGCAACTTAATTTAAAAATAAGTAAACAATATTATAATTTCGAATTTCATTACCACTAAAAATGTATTTGTACACACAAAAATATTTTACTTGTAAAATATACTCTTTAGTTTTTACTACAACCAACAAATTTATTTATGAACACATTAAATAACCTATTATATAGTTACAAAAACACATACGTTAATCTTACATACTCATATCTTATATATATTACAGTAACAGTCTTTTGAATAAATTATTTGATTGGTAAAAAAAAAATGACGATTTATTATTATTTTTTCTACTTCAAAAATCTTTTTCTTTTTGTAAAAGTAAGTATTTACATTTTCTTAAAACAGTAATTAATTCTATAATTTTCACAATCATTTATTTATCTTATAAAAAAGTAATATTTTTTCTTGTAAAAGTAGCAACATAAAATAAAAATAAGTAAACAATATTATTATTTCAATTTTTATTATTATTTTTTATACTTCAAAAATCTTTTTCTTTTTGTAAAAGAGAGTATTTACATTTTTTTAATAGTAATTAACCGTATAATTTTCAAATCATCTATTTATCTAATAAAAAAAGTAATACTTTTTCTTGTAAAGTTAGCAACTTAAAATAAATTAAGTACACAATATTATTATTATTTTTTCTACTTCAAAAATCTTTTTCTTTTTTGTAAAATACTTCAAAAATCTTTTTCTTTTTGTAAAAGCTAGTATTTACATTTTTTTAAACAGTAATTAACTGTGTAATTTTTACAATCATTTATTTATCTTATTAAAAATGTAATATTTTCTTGTAAAATTAGCAACTTAAAAGAAAAATAAGTAAACAATATTATAATTTCAAATTTCGAATTTCTATTTATTAGGTTTTCTTTTTTCTATTTTAATTTTATATAAAATCTTTTTATGGTAGGTTTAAATTTTCACATTTTTATTTTAAAATAAATTTAGAATTGACGCGTGTCAACATCTTTTCAATATTTTTGACACGTGTGACTATCTCGTTAATAAGAAATTTTTTCATTGAACTTTATATAATAAGATATGGTTATAAATCATTTTTAAATGTATTAATTGAGTAATATATGTTATTTTCTTGTAATTCGAATAAAAAATATGCATAAAAAATTGATTTTTTTATGGACTTTTTTTGTTATATAATAATTCAAAATAATTAAAAAAATCAAACAAAAATGAAAGGAGAAACACATGATGATTGACATGCATTTATCTATATTAACATTTTTGAAATACATTTTGAGTTATGTCTTTTTGGTTATACTTATTTAAATTTTTTTTTGCAAAATTAATCCCTAAAAATTGCAAAAAAAACAACAACAAACAATTTAATGTTTTAACTATAATTACAATATCCTCACCAAATCTTCGACTTATCAATATATTAACTACACTTGCAGATTTTATAGGAAAAGGAAACATGATATACTACACCCACACTCATGATTAGTGGTGTATTATATTACTAGCATATATTATAACTACATACATCGTATACTTGATCACCAAGATTATCTCTGCACAAAAAACCCTATGATCTCTTTAATGTTTAGACACTATAAAAATTTCGGTTTACGGAGGCTAATATCACGATAAATACTTACTTTCTTACTTTTTGTTTATATATTGCTTATGTTTTGCTTATCTTCTTCTTAATAATTTTGTTTTTAAACTTAATTCATATCTTAATAATTATAATGTATTGACAGAGTTGTAATCAAATATAAATTATCTAAAATTTAAAATTCAGTAAACAAAACCATTTTAAATCTGTTCTATTATTTTAACTAGCCTCAGTAATCTTTGAGTTCACGATTCTCAGCCTCTTTCTTCAAGTCCTTCTTCCTTGAATGTAGAAGGGCAGCCGCAATAACTGCAAGAGATGCAGCTCCCAGGCCTAGACTTCTTTTGGCTTGAGGAGCATCGTACACCTTGCTCGCCATGCCTAAAACCGGAGCCACACAGTTTTGTGATCTGGTGACGGCAGTTGCAATTGCTGGGTTGAATGAGGGTATGGCTTCCCCGGCAGCATCCAGGGCCTTGATGATTGGACCGGCTGCAGCTTTGATGCACCCCTTTTTCAGGAGATTAAGGGGAGCATCAAGTAAGTCAGAAAAGCTTATCTGGCTTATCTGATCTTTACCTCCTTTCCTTCGTCTCATTCTCTTTTCATGATGTTTCAGAATAGAACGATGATGTGTAGAAATTAGTTTTGCTTTGAAGAAAGATGCTGTGTAACTAGCTAGCTCATCTAGGGTGCATAAAAGCAGAGAGAACTTATAGTACAAGTTCATGCAAAAACCACTTTTACCATAATGGTAAAAGTGGGATAACAGCACAACTCATTAGAACGTCTAATGAGGAATTACGCGTGAATTTGAATACTAATGTTGTGTAAAAAAGAGAGCAGAAAAGACTAATATGAGGAATTAGCATGAAGCAGTTGTTTAGTTTATGTAAAGAAGACATTCCTAATGTAGATATTATCTACAATGACAAAATCTAAAAAGAGACATTCCATAGAATACTAATGTTGTGTAACATAACAGATCCATTCTTTACATCTCAATTGAATTATTAATGATTTTTTTTTAAGATTAAAAAGAAAGTTTCATAATATTCCACCACATCTTAAGTATCTTAATCAAATTAAGTTTTTAATGAATTTAATTTATAGATAAATTATATTTGATTACAAATTTTGTCAATACATTATAATTATAAACATATGAATTAAGTTTAAAAACAAAACTATTAAGATGAAGATAAGCAAAACATAAGCAATATATAAACAAAAAGTAAGAAATAAATGTGAAAAAATCATAAGTTTAATTTGAGACACTAATATCTTTTTATGAGTTCTCACATTTACCAATCCCATTCTCGCATATTCCGTTGGATTTTGTTTTGTCTCGTTTCATATTTCTAGAAACCTGAGAGTGTTTTTTTGAAAGAAATGAAAACTAAGTAAAGAAATGGAAATAAATGTTAACAGAACTCGAGTCAATAAATTTGGACTTAGGGTCTGATCACAATAGTGCTTCGTGTGATAATGATCAATAACAAAAACAAATTATGTTGTAGATATTATTGACTTACCAAAGGCTTCAAATTGTCCATCCATGGGCAGTTTCACTTCGTCTATGAATATTGGAATATGAAATATGGATTATGAAAAGGGAAAAACGAAAAAAAGAAAAAAAGAGATTTTATTCTTTTCAAGATAAGTATTGCTTTAGACTTTAATGTACATTTTAGTTTCTATATATTTAAAATAATATATACTTTTAAGCTGGTAGAAATTAGGATAAATGGGGAAACGAATCAGAAGAAGGAAGGAAACTTTAAGATAATTGAAAAAAATCTTTATTTATTAATTATGAAAATAATATATATATATATATATATATATATATATATATAATATATTATTTTCATAGGATGGCTGAATAAGATAGGGAGTTGGGTATAGAGGAATAAGGAAACACAATCAATCACACTTATGATTCGTGTATCAATTATGTAATTAGGAGATTGCATATCAATCACAATCTACGTGATTAGTCTCTACCTCTGTATATATATCTTGTATTATGTTCTGTTAATAATCAATTCATTCACCTTTCATATTGGGGACCTAAGTAGTTTCCGACCCGATGATGCAGATTCTGAGATATGTCGTCGCGAAGGTATCTGAGTGTTGTTGATTCTTATTTGTTGTTTCAGTTAAGTTAAATAACAAAACAAAACAATTTTGTAGAGTTATCGCTCATTTGGGGAGCGCCAATCTCGTGTGTTCTCTTCCTCGCCTAGAAACAATGGTATTATTCCTTATCATGGAGACCAGAGTTGTCGGAATCTTCTTCTTCCTGTCTGATTTTGTTTGATACTGTCTGATCTAGAGATTAGATTGATACTGTTTCTGAATCTAGAGATGAGATTAGATTAATACTGTTTCCTTTGTCTGATCTATAAACTACACTAATACTGTTTCCGTTGTTGTCTGATCTATAAACTACACTAATACTGTTTCCGTTGTTATCTGATCTAGACATTATTAGATTGATACTGCTTCTGAGTCTTTTCTTTTTGTCTGATTTCTGAGCAATGTTTTATGTCAAGGTGCTGGATTGGCTATCGCATATGCGCCTTACGCAGCGATTGGAATGGCAATGGCTGCCTCTGGCTTTTTTTATGTGCATGTTCACGCAACTGTTGATCGAGTTTTACAGGAGCACCTCGCGAGTCAGAAATGTCAGCTGCGAAAAGTATAACTGAAAAAGCCCAAAAACAGTTCGAGAGATCAGTGAAGTTGGGCAAGCAGATAGCAGAGATGAACGAGCAGCAAGAAGAGAAGAACAAGCAGCAAGCAGAGGAGAACAAGCAGCAAGCATTGCTGCTGGCCAGGTGGCAAGAACAGATTTCGATTAAAAGACGGGGTTATTGAGATTGATATCTTGTTGTGTTGTGTGGTGTATTGTCTAACCTAGTATTATTATAGATCAAGTGAGGAATGTCTAACCTAGTATTATTATACATCAAGCGCTCCCCACCGCAAAAGAACCATGTTGCTTTAGCATATTGTCTATTTTATATCAGCACTAATCTAAAACTGCACTCCTCAATGGCATATGATTCCGTCCATGTTGACATATCTTGTACTTTCCTGTTCCTCGAAAAGTTATACATTTGCGAAGTAGTGCTCACCATGCGAAGGAACTAAACCAGAGAGAATAACGGAGAATTTCTTTCTCAGAAGCCGTCAACATGAACAGAAGAAGCTCCAAGTGTAGGAAGAGACGAATCTAGTTCGAGAATCGATTAGAGCAAAATTATAAACCCTAAAATTTGAATGGACTCAGAGAAGAGCATATTTTTCTTCTTCAAAATAAGTATTGTTTTATATATTTTATATACATTTTGGTTTGCGTATTATTGTAAATTATTCAATTTAAATAGGGAAACGAATCTGAAAAAGGAATGAAAGCTCAGATTATTGAAAAATATCTTCTATCTATTACTAATTCTGAAGACAAACAAGAGAAGAGAAATGTTGACCCCAAAAAAAAAATATATATATATATTTATAAATAAAGATTATTATTAATCATGACTTTCATTTTCATAGGACCTAAAAGAAAGAGAACGTCAAACCTTCTAGTAGTTTCCGACCCGATCATGCAGATTCTGAGATGTGTCCTTGCGTTTGTTTGTTCAACTGATTGTGTCACATGAATTAGATCCTAATTTTTTTTTTTTTTTTTTTTTTAAATAAAAAACGAAAACAATTTGCAGGGTTATCGCTCATTTGGAAAGGCGCCAATCTCGTGTGTTCTCTTCCACGCCTAGAAACAATGGTATTATTTTCCTTTTGCGTCTGATCTAGAGACCAGAGTTGTCTGAATCTTCTTCTTCTTGTCTGATTTTTGTTTGATACTGTCTGAATTCTGATCTAAGAGATATTCGATTCGATATTGTTTCTGAATCTATAGATTAAAACTGTTTCCTTTCTCCGATCTATGTAGTTTAGACTTGTCTCCTTTGTTGTCTGATCTAAAGATTTATAAGATTAAATACTGTTTCTGAATCTTCTTCATTTTTTTCTAATTTTGAGCGCTGTTTCTCGTCAAGGTGCTGATTTGGACAACGCTGTCAACGCATGAGCGCCTTACGTAGCGTTTGTACTGGGAATGGCTGTGTCTAGCTGTTTTTATCAGTATGCTTACGCAACTTCTCTAGGAGTTCACCTAAAGAAGCGTAAGCAAGAACTGTCTGTTGCGAGAAGTAAAATTGCAGAGAACCGAAAACTGGGGGAGAAATTAAAGGACATGAGCAAGCAGCTAAAGGAGAACAAGCAGCAAGCAGTGGAGAACATGCAGCAAGCAGTGCTGCTGGCGAAGTGGGAAGAAGAGATTAGTATTAAAAGTCGACGGGGTTATTAAGATTGATATTATACAAAAGAACCATGTTTCTTTATCTATTATGTATCAGCACTATTCTAGCTCATATATAGAGTCTAATTAAAACTACACTCCTCAATGGGGCATATGATTCCATCCATGACATTTTTTGTTCTTCAATATTCTCCTGAAAAAGTTTTACTATATTTGCCAAGTAGCGCTCGCCTATATCTGCAATCTAGCCACTTAATAATTTTGTCGAGGCTTGGCAAATTCTAAAGCTCCCAAGTCAGTCGGTTTCCTACTATTTAACGCTTATGTGCCTGTAAACTGCTAAAAGAATCATCAAAGTTATAGTACTATACTTTTTTTTTTCTTCTAATGATGTTGCTTGCTGCTGCTTCGTACTTGTTGCATTCTCTATAGCTTTGCCCATATCTATTTCCTATTTCCCGGTGCAGAGCATTGCTTTGCTTCGTCTTCCTTTAAAGTAGGAGTGGCCAAGACTCATGAAAAGAAGTTTCGTCCATTTCACAGGAACATTTTTGATTATCTGAGCACGATTGGTTGGTAGGTAGGATTGCTGGTAAGCTAGAGATGATGGATCTCCAACAAAATCACCAGCCTCCATCTTTTCCTCTGCAATTTTTTTTTTTTGCTTTCGCAGCATCTTCTATATTGCATTCCATTGCAACAATAAACCTCGTAAAATCAAATCTCTCCAGTCAGCTTAGCTAAGTCTATGAAACACAGCACAGTCAGGGAAGCTATAACTCATACTCCCTGCAATACACATTGTTAATATAACCTATCAGTTCCTAATCTTAACCCGTCACTCTAAAAAATCAGTGTAAGCAAAAACTCTACTTATTGCTTACCAGTTCAGAGACAAGAACTGTGAACAACGCAATCATCCTTCACCACATAAATAAATCCAATAGGCCTTAAGAGTGTGGAGTTAGATGATGTCACTATTCCGTGTTCAATATAAATGATTTGGTAGCACATTACGCCTCACAATGTTTATAATATCAGTAGCTTGTAACAGACTTTCAAGATGCACAACTAAAAAGAATAATATTATCATTATTATTTCTTTCTAAATCACAGTTCCCATAGTTTAACTCCCCTATAAAATCAGAATGAAATATAAAAACATGAGAAAAGTAAGTTTTTTTTTTTTGGGTACTGTTTGTGTGTAAAGAGTGGAAATGGGGAAAATATAGGAATAAGGAGAGCACTAATCAGAAGGAAAGCTCAAGATGAGAAGGGTTGGATTCATGGTCAAGCCCTTTCCTTGATTTTTGCCAGAGCTGTGACTCTATGTTCAGCTTCCTCAGCTCCATTAGCCCTCTTTCAACTGCACCCGTTAAATTTACCCAAATTCATAATTATGTTTGCTTTTATTTGCATACATCTCATTGTCAGTGAGAGTGAGTGTAAGAAGACTGTACCATCAACAGCATCTTGTGACGTGGCAGATCGAGTCGCTTGGTTTATCCAATACTGGAGACGCTCATCCGCTAGATCAGATTCAATATCATGGTTCTTAGCTCTTCTCCAGAAATATGAAAGCCATGCCTGTATCCAAAGCCACAATGAGATGGTCACACTTACACCTGACGTTACCTGATAGTTGTGATGTGATTTTCTTTACCTGTTTAAAACTCACATCTTCAACTTCTTCGTCGCTTAACTCTGATTGGGACAACCAAAATGCATAAAGAACGTTTGAAGGAAAAGATTCAGGGTTTTATCATATAATGACATGACCTTGCTTAGGGTCTGATCACAATAGTGCTTCGTGTGATAATGATCAATAACAAAAACATATCATTTTGTAGAAATTATTGACTTACCAAAGGCTTCAAATTGTCCATCCATGGGCAGTTTCACTTCGTCTATGAATATTGGAAAATGAAATATGGATTAGGAAAAGGTAAATAGTATTTGTTCAAGGAAAACATCAAGTTAAGTATCGTTTCAAGGTATATCTTTGGTCATCACCTGAAACAAAAAACTTTGATGATGAGCTCCGTCTATTTTGAGCCATGACAAACGCAACTGCTTCCTGAACCTTTTAAGACAGAGCAACGGATGATACTTAAAACTCTCCTGAAACCATCTAATTACAAACCTTTGCTTCTAAAAAAAAAGATAGAGGCGACAAGAAAAGTTATCATGTTATGTTAAGTTTTTTCACCTTTAGTGCAGCCAGCTCCCGCAAACCTTTCTCGACCCATATCATGCTTTCGACATTTCCTTCCCCAGAAGTTTCTTGCAGATTTTCCAATGATTTTTCTCTTTCGCCTTTAGTGTTGTTAGCTGCTTAGTGGGGAAATCAGAGGGTAAGAACGAGCGAGGTCAGAATAATACTAAACATCTACCGTTAAATTTCTGCACCAAGCTGAAAACATTACATTCTGAAACTCCATCCCTTGCTCTTTGTCCTGCCGACAGAACAATCTCGAAAGGAAGAGGTGCAAATGATGACCAGTATTCATGCTTTGCTCCTGCAATATCCGCTTGAATGCCTGCCAACAACATTTCACCCAACTTTAGCCCATAATAAAATCAGTGTAAAGATTTGTTTTGCGTTTATCGATCTTATTACTTATAAATTTATGGATTAAGAAGTCAAGGTAGTACCATGTCTAACGCATAAGCCCCAATAACGTGAAAGCCAACACCTCTTCAGAACAACCTCTTCCTAAGATAAAGAGCTATAGATGAGAAGATATCGACTTAAAAAAAAAACACTAAATGGAAACAAAATGTATAAACCTTAAACAGTAGCGTACCATTTCCTCCTGAGTCAATATCAATCTCTTGGTCACGGTCTTAAGAGAATTAAGCTCTGATACAACTTCATGAAGCTGCTCTAAAGAAGATGCTGCCTCATCCCTAGCGATCTAAATCCAATCCAAGATCTAAAACGTTAGTACAGATGCCAGTAAGAACAACAAAATACATAAACTTGAAGTACCTCAGCTTCTGTGTGAAGAGCCGAAACATCTTCCCTCCTTCCTCCATGATTTTGTGATGCCACTTTCAAAGCAGCCTGAAAAGAAATGGTTTTGTGGATTATGCTACTTTTGATTGTCAAGATCTAAACTAAGATCACAACGCATGATGAGTCAGCTGTCAAAACCATCTACACTGAAAAAATTTCTTTGCATATACAAAAATGGAGAAATAAGTTGTATTAAGAAATGCAGAAGCAAGTTACTGAATCCACGTTTGGACACTTCATTTGCTGATAATGATGGTAGGCAGACATAATTATTAGAACTTTATAATTTAAAAATAGTGTATGGGATCATGTAGAAACTTGATCGGACACTAACCTCTCTCTGTTGTAGAGCTGCCTCCTTTCTGAAGTAAGAAACACATTCACAGAATTAGAAAATTTGCATATGTCAACTAAAAGTTGCACATAAACTGAAGCTTGCCTGCTTAAAAGACGTGCGTCCATAGTAACACCTTCTCCAAGGATTTCAACCTAATAAAAAGCAGCTTTGAGTTTATAGATGTAGTTAAAGTTCCAGAAAAGAAACACAGACTAATGATACAAACAGTTCGTAAGAAGGGACTTCTATGCTATTCTGCATGAACCATCTGCTTACCTGTTTCTCAAGTTGCTTAGCTCTTGCATCTGCTTCGTCACACTTATCTTCTGCAAGTCGAAGCTGGGGATGCATAAATTAGGATGGGATGCAAACTATAGTAAAATTTACAGGTATTATCTAACTTCACAAAGAATCTGCTAGACTAATATACATAAGATATGGTTTTTCCCTGAGATTAGCAACATCCACGACAAAATTTAGAAAGAGAATTTCTCAAATTCGCCAATGTAATTTCAGGAGATATGTCATCAAACGAAGTAACTAATGCCTACTGACACAAACTGTGAAAATTTACTGCCATCACCTTTTCTAACAAACTTTCATTTTCTTCTTGTAGCATATCAACCTGAAATGAAAACGAAAAATCTTGGAATCAAAAGCGTAAAGTGTAAGGAAAGCTCTAACCACAAAAATCTACAAAAGGAAAAGGCATGAGTTAGAGACAGAATAACCAGGAACTCAGATATCGAAAATATAGACTGAACTAGTTAATGCGTTTCATGAAAATATATCATCAGCTCCTGAAGAAAGCAAACCTCATCTTGCAAAGCTGAAGTAGAACGTTGGCTGCCTAACTCTCTTAAGTTGCCAGAGCTTCCCAAATCCATGGAAAACCTGCTAATGGACAGAAACCACTGAACTAAGATCACACTTGATGAGTAGGTGAATGTGAATGAAGTGGGTAGATGTGAACAATGATAAATGAGCATCCTCTAACATATCGATAACTTTAGTTCGGATATGCTGTCGTTTAGTTACCTTTTATCTTTTCGAAGATTGGTTGGCGTGTCGGATTGAAACGCAGGAGTCACTGGTTTAAGTGATATAGGCACCGTCGATGGCATTAAAGGAACTGTCCGTATTGGACGACCACTGAAAGATGAACGAGCTGATGGAGGTTGATCCAGAGCACTGAGAGACTGGGATGATTTGTTAGAGACTACAGAACGAGCGGATGCAGATTGCTCCACTTGGTTGGTTGTCTGAGATGGATGACTCGTCAATGTTGAAATAGCTGAAGGTTCTGTAGAATCTTCGCATGATGCGGATCGGCTACCTGAAGTTGGAAGTCCGGTCTGAGCTTGTTCCTTAGTACGAATTGACTAATGGAAAATAAACAAAGTTTCAGAAGACGTAAAAACAACAAAACAAAACAGGTGCTAACCGTAAAGAATGAGTCACAAACTTTGAGGCATGAAACATCTAATGCTGATGCAGATAGTCCAAAACAGTTAACTACACTACACCCTCTTCTTTCCTGGTGAATACCATAATGCTTATAAACACAAATGCAATGCTGATACTATTACAACCTTCAAAACACCTATAGACAGTGTTCTAGTGCTATCATGTCTTAAAATATCAAACTGTTTCTTGATTGACGAGTTTCTGAAAGTCTAAGCAAATATCATCATTTTAGTGAAACATCTACTAGTTCATGATTCACTATTAAAGGGTACATTTATCGAGACTAAATTTACCAAAGGAGTGCGAGGTCTCATTGATCGTCCACCTGCAAGTCCTATGCTTGGCATGCCACTAGTAAACGGCTCATCAAAATCAGCATCACTGTCTCCATTGGCTGGTGACTTAGCTAATGCTTGTGAATGCCTTAATGGAGGGGTTTTTGTCTGTAGTACACAGTGATAGGTCAAGTTAAACGAGTAAAACTAGCAAGAACACACTCGAAAAATAGTATGAGAAAGCAAGAGATTTCAGAAACGACTCACAAATTCTTTAACTGACATACAACAACAAGTTTTAAATCGATAATGTTAAACAAACTAATTACCAGAGGAGAACGTGACCGTGCTCCCCTTCCACCAGCAAGTCCTACACTTGGAATACCACTTGTATAAACATATGGAGTCTCATCATCTTCATTATCGTCATCTGCTGGCTGATGAACTGCCACCACCGGACGCCCTTGTGGCTGGCTTTTGTTCTGTGCTTTTCAAATTTTTTTAATCTAGACGTTAAAACTTATGTTGAAATTTTGAGAAACATGAACAAAACCTACAGTCAGCAAGTGTCCAAGTATCGGAACAATACCATAGATGACTGTGCCCGCATTGCCCTCCCACTTGCAAGCCCAATACTTGGCCTACCAATTGTATAATCTACTGAAACAACATCATCATCATCGTCGTCGTCCTTCTTATTATCTTCATTAGCTGGTGGCGTCCGTCTCGAAGGTGCAATTTTAGTCTGCACGAAAAAAGGGTATTAGCATAATAAGGAAGTTGAAGCCAAGAAACATTTGACAGACAAAAAAAGAACTTAAAACAAACCATCACAGGAGACTGAGGTCTTATTGTTCTTCCACCAGAAAGTCCAATACTTGGTCTGGTGCTGGATACATCCACTGAAAAGTCATCATCTTCATTATCATCATCAGCTAACTGTGGAGTTGCTCTCTGAGGACGCCTTGCAATAGGGTTCCTTACCTGTCATTCAAGAAAACGAGTATCACATAAATTAAATCCCTAGAAAGAGACCAACTGAGAGAAATTAGCAAAGCCCTCATACCAGTGGAGAGCGAGAAGGATGAGATCTTCCAGCAGCGAGTCCAATGCTACCTGTACCGGAGGAGGAAGCATTATAGTCAAAGGAAAGGTCGTCATCACTGTCTTCATCGTCCCCTGTTTGATTTGACATCACAGCCGCAAGTCTCTGAGCAGCTGCTTTCGTCTGTGCTTTCTTAGCACTCGAAGCATTGGATCCTGAACGTGTATGACGATGCATCAAAGGAGACGTCATCATCGGCGAAGATGGTGTTACTGGCTCCGTACTCTTATTCCTTACGTGTACAGGTCTCGCGTTTCTCATCGTCCTCAACTACAAAAAAAAATTAACTAAATCAATCATCCACATTCACATTCAATGGAAAACTCAAAATTACACCAAAAGTTACCAAATTTATCTCTCTTCCTAGAAACCCATCTCGAAATTTTGGAAACCACAGCAAACGCAAAAGAAAAAAAAAAAAAAAAAAACTCAAACGCGTGAATCAAACAGAAATTATAATCAACGGAAATGTCAAAGAAAGTTTCAATCGAGAAATCGAAGAACAAATTCGCCATTTATGGCACCGTAATTTTCTCTCAAAAAAAAACGATCCGGTCGTTTAGCCAAAATTGGCGAGTGCCTTTCAACGGTACGATTCACACACACACACACAAAAAAAAGAAGCTTTCTTCTTCTTCATTCTTATTCTTGATTATTTATACTTTCCTCCCTAATATTTTAATATATTTCTCAATAGTACCTTAACTTCTTAAATTACACCTTCCACCCAATTATTGTATTGTAATTAGTATCCTGAAACTTTTTTTTGTAATTCCATGTGTTTGCTTCTTCAGTGTTTTTGATTTGGTCGCCAGAGAGAGGATTACGAGATCATACGAATTCTGCTGTATCGCAAACGTCAAATCTCAATTTTTTCTGGAATTAGGGATTTGATTTCTACTCTATTGCGGTGGCTCTACTTGGGTTTCTGATTCGTTCGATTTGAGGGGAAAATGCGAGTTCTCGGCGAGATTGCGGAGTCGCCTTTTCTGATTTCACGGCTAAGCCCTAATTCGACGGCTACCGGAGGGTTTATCGGCGGATGGGTAGGGAAGTGTCATGGGTTTTTGCATAACACGGTTCTGGTATTAGCATCTATTCTATTCGTCGCTTACTTAGCGTATGAGGCGAAGAAGAGCTTGTCGAAGTTGTCGAATCGGAGATCGTATATTATGATCGCTTATTACGGTTGTCTTTGGCTTGTTAGCTTGCTTAATCTTGCTTGGTGTTGCCTTCAGGTTTGTTAATTTAGATTGAAGAAGAAAAGCTTTTTAGAGTGTTTTAGGCTTAGTAAAGGTATTAGAAAGCTTCTGTGTTTGTGTAAGCTGCCTAAAAGGAAATGTTTTAGCTTGGTTTTAGTCTTGATCATTTGCTTACTCCAGATTTTGTTTTTTGATTTACCTTTTTCATGTGTTTAGGCATGGGAATGTACTCCTGGGAAAGAAGTGATTTGGAATCTATTAACTTTGTTCACAACATCTGGAATGTTGTTTCTGGAAGTAAGCTTGGTAGCGTTTCTCTTCCAAGGAAACTATGCAAGCGGTGCTGAAGCATTAACACGAACTTTCCTCATCTCAGGGCTTGTTATAGGTCTTGATTTGCTTCTCAAGGTACCATTGTGTTCATAACTGTTAGATATCTACTTATATACTTTCTGAAAGATAGATAGAAAAACCTTCATTGAGGTATTTGGTATGTAGGCCTGAACTTAGCTTTGCAAAATTTTCATAGTACAGCGCAAACTTATACTGTCTGGTTACTGTATTACACCATCAGTTAAGTTTAGTCATTCAGGGGTTTCATTCGTCATTTCAGGCAATTTATCTTTTTGGATTTGGGGGTACCATTGTTTATCGACAACAATGAACATATACAAAAGCTCAAATGGGGCTTATGGGTCATCCACAAGCTCTTGCTAGCAGGCATTTATGGGATGATATTCTTCATGTACAACTCCAAGTGGAGAGAGAGATTACCCGGTAAATACATCGACCCCTCCCATCCTCCCTTATGGTTGCATAAGCCAATAGTTTTTGAACGGGGCCTATTACTTATCCCATGTGTCTTTATTTTCCGTTTTGACAGCGAGACCTGCGTTCTACAAGTATATAAGTGTCATGCTCGCCTTAAATGGTCTCTCCTTATTTGCATGTGCTCTTACGGCAAACGGTGCTCATTTTGGATTATGGTAAACCCTTTTAAAACAAAAGCCTCACAGTCAAAAGAGTAAAATCACTTAGTCAGATTTCGCTTGCTTCTAACACTAGAAAACAAAAATTGAATGCTTGCAGGTTGTATGGGATCTCAAGTGTTTGTTACCACGCCTTCTATCTTCCTCTTTTGTATGTTACTTTTCTTGCAGACTTTTTCCAGGTAAATCACTCATCTGAACATCTCTCTCTCTCTGTACATAAATATCTGTGTACCCACAAAATGCAATAAATAACCGCTTTCATCACTGTAGCACCATCACCTTCTTTATCACTATATAGAACCATCACCATCACCTTCTTTTATCACTAAAGCACCATCACCATCTCCTTCTTTATCACTATAGCATCATCACCATCATCATAATACCATGTCCATCACTATCACCAAAACACACCCCTTAGGTAGGTGTGTTATAGCTGGATCAGGATTTGGTGCTGAGTTTTCAATTGGCTTTGCTGCAGGAGGAAGATCTGAATTTGGAGAATGTCTACTATTCAGAGATGAAAGATGCTGGATTCTTCGACGCCGATTGGGAATAATAAGACCCCTGCCTGAGGTCTTCTGAATCTGTAGATACAATGGTGAATAGGAAAACTAAAAAATCAAGCTACTGTCACTTCCTTGTAGGACCTACTCTTGACTTGTATGTTAATATACCAAGACTATGGAGACTCCCCTGTACATTGTGATATAAAATACTTCTGTCTCTCATATATAGTCGTATGCATTTGCATCATGATTCGCATTGGGCATTTGGATTTTGGAAAGAGAGAAAGAAAGATTTATTGATAGTGATGGACATGGTATATTCGTTGGGATACCAAAAGTTTAAGGTGACATCCATGGATACAGAGACTAGACCATTAGGACAAAGGTAGACTCGATTGACACATTAATTAAAAATGACAGAAAGATAAAACATAATGAAAACAAACCCAAAGCCCTTTTTTTTTTTGTCGTTTCCTTTTCTTTTCTTTTTTTGGTTATGTAGCAGCTTGTAAAAATACTAAATTACTTCTTCTCTTGCATGAGCTCTTCAATGAGTTCAGCAGCTTGCTCCACTGTTGCAATCTTCTGTGCTTTCTCTTCCGCCATTTGGATGTTAAACTCTTCCTCTAAACCCATCACTATCTCAACCTGCAAAGAAAAAACAATCAGTTAATCAAGTACTAACAGCTTATTACAAGCTCTGTCTGTTTAAAGATCAGGTTAATACCGTGTCGAGAGAATCTGCTCCAAGCTCAGCAAATTTGGTAGCGGCAGTAACTTTTTGATCCGCTGCAAGTGAAAGTTGCTTCTTGACAATGTCAGACACTTTGTCTATAGTCTCTTGTTTCGCCTACAAAACCAAAACAATAAGTAACCAAGTCTTGTATTTAGATAACTTTGAGAGCCAATATATAATCAAACATACCGCGCAAGAAACTGAAAGGCGACGAGCAGGGCGCAGGTTGAAGGAGAGATTGGTCCTTCCATTGTTAGAAATCAAAGCAGGCTTTTGGAAACTAATCCTCGTTGTTGCCTATTTGTATGCACAAACAACCAAAACCAAAAAAGCAGACATTCATTTCCATAATCATAATCCCAATTCACTGTAGATCTAAGATTACCAAACCAAAATAAATAATAATCTCACAAGACCACTGATTTTTATATTTCAAGTGGTCCACCAAGATCACAAACTATTCAGAAGAAATAAATAATCAGACAATAATAATAAAGAATCATTCTTTACTATAACCAAGAAGATCTTCCATGCTCCACATAATTAACATGCGTCAAGAGTTATATACGATAACAAGTAACAAAACATATGAATCAGAGGCAAAAAAAAAAAATGATCAAATTAGAGCGATCTCCAAGGCAAAGCATATCAAATTGTAAAATGGGGAAGAAGGGTTTGATTACCAGACAAGTAGTTTGCATGGAGACAGAAGCGCTGAATTGAGTCGCCATTGTTTCGTTAATCACGAGAGATCTGTCGAGAGAGCGATGGGGGGGGGGGGGGCAGAGAGGGCGGAGTGTACAAAGAGCGTGAACTGCTCTGGTAGCTGCTTTCATTTATAAGCTTCCTACACCCACCACGACGTCGTTCACAACAATCACATGGGCCTTCTTCTTCTTCTTCTTTGACTCAGCCCATTTGGCATGTCCTCGTGCCCAATTAACCGGTTTATTACTACTTCGGTTCTCCAAATTTTGAAGACTAATTAAATCACTCTTACATTCTAACGAAACCGGTCCTAACCAAAATATACCACTCGGACCCATGGCCAACAAAAATGAACCCAATCGTAACAAACCATCATATACCAAACGTGAGATCAAAGCAATCTCAAGTTCGAAGTTCTGACCAACAACAACAAACCCCATGAGGTCATATACTTAACACAGAAAGTGAAGTTTTTTTGTTAAACAAAACAAAGACTAATAGTAGTATTCTACAGGAGCCCCACACGTCTCTCAAAATGTAAGAAGCTTCTTCAATTAATAACTTTACATAAGAAAATATAAAGGAATTTGAAGAACCAAAAAATCCTTTACATCAACCAGAATCAGGGAACATAAGGAGGAAGACGAAAAAGTTATTGGGTTTTTCTAATAAGTTTCTGTAAGTTTTCCTTTCAAGGTCTGCTGAGATCATGGGTGCTTCTCTCAGTCGGAGAACCAGGGACAAAGGGAACAAAACCGCGACCACCAAACACTGGACGCATGAAGGCATCATCAAACTGTCTCCAGTAGTGATGGACAGTGCGTGTGGGGCGCATGAGGAACCCGCGAAGACTGTCTGGTCGTGGCACGTCATGGTGGCTCTCAGGTAACTCAAATGAATCTTGCTGTTCGCCATCGAGGAGTGGGATTTGGATTGACTTTGGAGTGTTATCGTCGGATAACATACTGGTGGTCGCTTTTTGATGTGGCATTAGGTATCTAATCAGCGGTTTGGTCAGCATACCAAACACCTGAAACCAGTCGAAACAAAAATACATGTCAGGTGTCCGGTATCAGATAAACTAAAACAGGATTAGGTGCAAATGATCCCGAATATATAAGGGAATTGGTTTCGGGTTTCTGTATACAGAAAAGGTAAATCTTTTTTAGCCATGTTAAGATTTGGTTCGGTTTCTGGACTGGTTTATCTTTAGAGAAACTGCTTCCAGTATTCCAAACCTGAGTGGGAGATATCTTACCATGGTGCTAAAAAGACAAACAGTTATAGTACTGGTAATCATGATTGCATTACCCCGCAATTCCGTGTGCCCTGATCTTGTAAACTGCATTAGAGAGCACAGATATATATAAAGAAGTTACCAGATCTGTTAGATATTCCCCAATCACCATGTGGTTGTTTGCTATCCATTAAGCTTTCAATTTACCTTATTGTAAGCAAGAGCCATAGATACAGCACCTCTCATTAGACCAGCCCACCAGATCACAACCTACACAATAGGTGAGAGAAGATAAATAAGCAACAACATTCCTCAGAACCTTTGAATACAATAGGCAAAGTAGATTGTTCTTACTTGCTGCTTGATGTCAATTTTCTCACCCTCAGTCTTCTTGGACAAGTTTGATAAGAAGGAAAGAGGAAAAACAAAAGCTGCTCTTCCAAGCATGACCAGACCCATTAGAATTGAGCTCACTGCAACTGATGTCCCCGGGCTGTCCAAAACCAAACATGTTTAACATGGTGATTATGCAAATATTCAATGAACAAAAAGAGAATTTATGTTTCTACGCGTGTCCATACCTATCACTCACGAATCTCCATTTCTCTATGTCCAATGCATCCATTCCAACGTAAAGGAAAATAAAAGTCTCAGCAAGAAACGACAAAGTAGCAAAGGCATGCCTGTATCATCGTATATGCATAGAAGGTAAGAAAGTATTGAAGATGGGAAATGTTTGAAACCCTGTTTGTCTTAACGCAAAAGATGGAGAAAATGTAGATTGTATTACTTGGTCGTTATTCTTGAGCTCTCGGTTACATTGTGCCAGGTGTAATGGGACATCACAATCCCACAGAAAAATACAGTGAGAATACCACTCAAGGTAAATAGCTGCAACCCAAACAAAATAACATCAATAACGTGTTCTTAAGATAAAACTGAATGTCTCTATGCCTAAATTATGGAAGTAATATCAGGATTCCAGGAATCTAACCTCAGCAAGCATGTATGAAAGATATGCCATAAGCATCATGAGGGCAACTTCTCGATCAGTCGAGTGCCTAAGAAATATATCCATTTTAGACCACATCACAGAACAGGCTTATGCACATATGAAGCTAAAGCGAATTATCTACCTTCCAAAATATAGCTTCTTGATGACATAAGCACTTATCAGACCAGTCTGCACAACGATGAACAACAACGAATTTGTAGTTGTAGATGGTGTTAAGTAGTAGCCAGGAGAAAGAGCAGTATAGAGAAGAAAATGGACTTACTGCAACACCAAGCAAGGTGCTCAAGATAAACAGATAGAAGAAGTTCCCAAGAAATTTAAAAGCCGCTTCATGGTTAAGGTGGGTGAGGTCAAAGCTCTGAATTGCATTGAAGAGCACAACAGATGTGGCATCGTTCACAACGCCCTCTCCAAATACAAGACTGTAAAGCAGAGGTGTCTCATCTTGATTGAGAACCTGAGTCACAAAGGAACATGTTAAATACACTTTGATTCTGGGCCTGAAGGTACTTCTGAAATTTGGCTAATCACATTACCTGCAGTGTGCATACAGAGTCGGTTGCAGCAAAAATGGCACCAATTGCTGATCAATAAACACAAAATAAATCGAGTCTTCAGGAACAGATATCAATAAAATATAGCAATAAAATAAAAGGAAAACTTGTCAACGCATTACCGAGAAAATCACCCAAGTCAAAGGTCCCAATGTCTAACTTCTTAAAGAACTGAATTGCACCTGTTTCAAACACCAAAAGAATATTACGTACCAAAATTACTAATCCGAACTAAGCTTTTAACAGGGCCATTTACAAGAAGTGGGGAGTGAGATACCTAGAGATATTATGGTGCAGGAAACTACAGTCCCAATGGCGCCAAAGGCCATAATAGTTACAAAATTCCGGAAAAATTGCTTCTTTTTTACTTGAAACCTATATATATATACAAGGACAAAGAAATAATAACTGTGGGTCACAGAAAGATCTGAAAACATAGTGTGAAAGAAAAAATATCAACCATGTCTGCAATTACGACAAAGACATAGCAGGGCCCCCTCTATTAACAGGTAGGATAAAATCAAACTAAAATTGATTATAAACGTTATAGCCACATACTATTCTGCAGTCTCACAATCACAAATACATCCAAAGCAGGTGTACGAAAGCATATTCATAGAATCAGCAATAATACATATCTTAAGAAAATGATTTAATGTAACGTTTATCAGTAAGATTTTCTGAAAATAAACGGATATTTCTTTGTTTTTACTCTATTGTACAAAACCCAACTAAAACAATTAGTACAAGAAAAGATCTATCAAATGCTATGAACCTATCATCAAAAGCATGAAGTAAAATGATCAGTATGGATGTAGAAAGAAACTTACCCTGCATTGAATATAATGGGTGGCAAAAGATATATAAAGAAAAGATCTTCACTGAAGACCAACAAATGTGAGTTCTTCCCTCTACTAATCAACAAAATGACGACACCAGTACAAAGCCCCTACAGCCAAATGTTTGAAAAGTCATTTAAACGAGAGAAGCTCCCACAGTAACATCTATAGCTACCATTCTACGCCTACAGGATGGGACGGATGAAAAGAACTTACAATCAATAAAGCAGTAATGGATTCGTTCATCCATCGATTCTCCTCCAAAAGATGCCCAATCACGATACAGGCACATAGAAGAGCGACAAAGAGATTAAGTGAAACAACGGAGGCGTGATCAGAGGTTGACACTGACAACAGTTTAGATGTAACAGAATCTAAAAGAGTCATCTTCCTGAACCACTTTCTTTTTACTTCTTTCAAATTTTGTATCTTCAGAAAGCAAAATTTATGAAGACCTCAACAAATATCTGACTGGGGTATTATTAAAAATATCTCATCTTTCAGGACCCTCCATTCCCACAATTCCCTGTATTACTATTATTAAAACACCAAACAAAATATCAGAATCAGCAACCGCAACAAGGATCTTAACAATGAAGGCAAAATCTGAAACTGTAAAAGTAGAAACAAAGCAACGAATCTAGAATCGCCAAAATTTAATATATAGAGGGTGAGAAATCCGAATGGCAAACCTGAAGGGCTTCCAAGGAATAATAAGGATATTTGTGATTTGCAGCAGCGAAAGACACAAACAATACGAGACAAGGACGATAGATACAGAGAAAGATTAAACAAGAAAATGCAAAGCTACGAAGCTAAACCTGAGATTCTTCTTCTAAACGTTCGTTCATGCAAAAAAAAAAAAAAACACAAACGGAGACGCGATTGGAAAAGAAACGAATTACCCACCCGAAGAGAAAGCTAAAAGGATTTTTGATTTCGCCCGGAGAAACAAACAATTTCACAGCGAGACTGGGGGGAAGGAAGAAGAAGAGACACGTGTAGGGTGGGTGATTGCGTTGAGAGAGAGAGATGTGAAAAAAGAGGATTCGTAACGCAAACGTAAAATAATTAAAAGAAAACAAAGAAGGAAATAAGATTAAATGATTAGGCGGCTGTATAGCCGTTATTTTGATTCGCTAGATCATTCTGGACTCTTGATTTATATCAGAGTTACTGTGGACCTTGTCGTAGACAATCAATCTCCTGAATAGGTGATATTTTTGTTTTTTTCTCTCATTTATTTATCAGACAGAGATGTTGATAAGTGATAACAATTATCTATCTGCTGGGACATAATAAGAAACTTATTTTTTAATAGAAACAAAACACTTTACTCTTTTCTTGTGTTTATGTATTGTTTACATCTATTAAAATTGGAAAACAATGTTTTTTTTTGGATCCCATAGGAAGCAGCTGCTATTTTAGCCTAAGCAGAACGTAGATGATAATATTAATCATTTACTTACTGTAGTTATCAAAACAAGTTATAAAAGAAAAAATATCAATAATGTAGCCTTTGTTTGGGGGGTCTGAACCTAGAAGGTGACAAAAGTTCATATGGATCTTGTGTTCAACGGATATCTCATGAATTTTATCATGATTACCAATGCGTTGTCGCCATTTCATGTGATTCGACCTAGGATGTAGAAGATCATAACATAAGTTATTCGGCAGATTTTGATTTTTGTTGGAATTTCTCCCACTGAATTCCAACTCGAGGTAAAACAGGTTTCTTCTTTTTGTTTCGTATTACCGGTTTCTATTGTTTCTCTAGATTTCTTTAATTTCGTCATTGTCATAAGCACAGTATGATCTTCGATATTGGTCCACGATCGAAAAGGAAGACGTATTACTACACAACGTTCCTAAGAACCATATTGGCAAATATGAAACTTGGCATTTTTTTTTATTAATTATACGTGTACGTAGTTTGTTAATACGTACTAAAACTATATTATTATTTCTGCCGACAACATGTTTTAACAAAATTAACATTTAATTTAGCTAAATTAACCATGATTGATGATCCGATCTCGTGAGACCAATATACAAATACAACTGTCTTACGTAGATAGTACCATAATTGGCATATAAGATCTAATTATGGCGCTCCACGTTAAAGTACAAGTTATATATTAATTGTAGAGAAATTAAGCAGACAAAAGTACAAAAATAGTCTGTGAGCCTACTATTTTATTCGACAGTAAAATTCTATACTCCTATATGACGTATGGAAGCTTTTTTTTGAAAGAGTAGATTGTCCTCGTCCGTGTGTGTACGTATTGTGTTATCTCTTCTACTTATTAATGGATGTAACAAGTAAATGTAAATAACTTAAGAACATAAAACAAGAATACCTAACGTTAAGAGGGGTGACAACATCCACAACAGATGAGGAGCCATTGGATTTGAAGCTGCAATGATGGGTGTGTTAGCTAGCGTCTAATAATTTAAAGACTGTATGTCATCTTTCCGTTGTTTGTTGATAGACCTAACAAGTTGTATCAAGCAAACCGTGATGAATTGAGCAAAAAAAATCAAGAAGAAATCAAATTCTCTATTCAAGCAAGAACCATATGCATCTGGATAGAGAGTCATCAAGGGCCATGACAGTAACTTGTTTATACAACACGCCTCAGAATTTATCAGGCCGGTTTCTTTCAGTTTTTCTCTCACTTGCACCAAACCGAACCGGATTTTAGAATTTCCGGTTTAGTAAATTGAGAAAGCCGACACGCAGTTCAGCTCTATGACTTGGATTCGGCACGTAGTACAACACAGATATATTATTCCATACCTGCCCCACACAGAGGAAACAGCGAATCGAATAATGTCAGGTCTGGTCGCGACGTTGCCGTTGCCGTTGCCGTCGCCGTCGCCGTCGTCAGCGCCGAGATCCGCCTCTGAATTCTTCTCGGATCCTTACGATTCCCATCCTCTATGGTTCAAACCTTCCCTCTTCCTTTCCCCTGGCTTCGACTCCGAGTCCTACATCTCAGAGCTCCGCACTTTCGTTCCCTTCGACACTCTCCGATCCCAGCTCCGGTCACACCTAGCATCCCTGAACCGAGAACTTGTTGACCTAATCAATAGAGACTACGCCGATTTCGTTAATTTGAGCACTAAGCTCGTGGATATCGATGCCGCTGTTATCCGCATGCGCGCCCCTCTCCTTGAGCTCCGTGAGAAGATCACTGGGTTTCGTGGATCTGTTGAGGCCGCGCTTTTCTCTCTTAGGAATGGATTGCATCAACGTTCCGATGCTGCTGCTTCCAGGGAGGTTCTTGAATTGTTGCTTAATACGTTTCATGTGGTCTCCAAGGTACCTCATGATTTTTAGTTTATTGAATCTTCACTGGGCAAGTGTTTTATCTATGCGTGATCCTTAATTGTACAATGTAGGTTGAAAAGCTAATTAAAGTTCTACCAACTACACCTTGTCATTGGCAAAACGAGGATGCTAAATCCTTGGTAAGGAGTTGTATGAGTGATGAAATTCCCACGGAGCAAGATGGAACAACCATGAGAGAAACACAGAGCATGCTTTTGGAAAGAATCGCTAGTGAAGTGAATCGCCTCAAGTTTTATATGGCTCATGCACAGGTCTTCATCATGCTTTTACTCTTCCTTAAGCTTGTGTAATCTCTCTTGTTCTGCTAAAACTCTAGTGTAGTTGTTAGGCCTCAGAAGACAGTATAAAGTCTTACAATTGATGCTTACTATCTTGTTATGTTATGTCAGTACAGAACTTGCCTTTCATTGAGAACATGGAGAAGAGTATTCAGATCGCTAGTGTGTTATTGGATGCTAACCTGGGTCATTGTTTCATTGATGGTCTAAACAACAGCGACACAAGCGTCCTTTACAACTGCTTACGTGCATATGCTGCCATTGATAACACCAATAATGCAGAAGAAATTTTTCGTACAACGATTGTGGCTCCATTTATACATAAAATTATTTCACATGAAACATCAGCGGATGCTACTGGAATATCTGGAGATGAACTTGAAAACGATTACAAACAGATCAAGCATTTTATTGCAAAGGACTGTAAATTGCTGCTAGAAATATCTTCAACGGGTAATTCGCTCAAATCTCTGTGTGATCATAGTTTTTGTAGATCTCCAATCATCTTTTAAAGTTCCATTTTTCTCTGGCAAAGAAGTTTTCCTGTTATATATTCTAAGAAGGATTTTACGCAATTATACAGTAACCTAAATTTCATGGCTTATTATCTTCATATTTTAATGTGACATTGTTTCCTTCTGATTCTTTTCATGGTATATTTCACTCATTGTACACTTTTCTTGTATCTTGCTGTTAAAACAGACAAATCGGGTTTGCATGTCTTTAACTTCTTGGCAAATTCAATCCTGAAAGAAGTTCTTTTGGCAATCCAGAAAGTCAAACCAGGAGCATTTTCTCCTGGAAGGCCTACCGAGTTCTTGAAGAATTACAAGGCAAGCTTGGATTTCTTGGCATATCTTGAAGGTAGAGTAACTGATCTACATTATTATCGGAGTTGGTGGTGAAATTATATTTTAGATTATTTTCAGAATATTCATACCATATACTTTTTGTGAAGGTTATTGTCCGTCAAGGTCTGCTGTAACCAAGTTTCGAGCTGAAGCTATATGTATTGAATTCATGAAACAATGGAATGTGGGAGTGTACTTTTCACTCAGGTACTTGAGAGTTATAATAAATGGCTGTTGGCTTACCATTATAATACTGGCTTCTCAGATTCTCTAACTCGAAAATACATAATTTCAGGTTTCAGGAGATAGCTGGAGGCTTGGATTCTGCTCTTACTTCCTCTTCTCTTGTTTTCATTCAGGATTCTGACTCAGATAAACCGAGTTCGCCCAACTTAATGCTCAGACAGAGCGTTACTCTTTTGGAAAGCTTGCGATCATGCTGGAAAGAAGATGTTCTCGTTTTCTCTGCTGCTGATAAATTTCTTCGCTTGACCTTGCAGCTTCTCTCCAGGTTTGTGAAATTTGACTTTAATATTATCACCTCTGACTAGTTTTTGTTTCAGTTCTAATTTTGATAATGTGTTGATAACATGTAGATATTGTAATTGGGTGTCATCTGTCGTGAATACTAGAAAGAGTAATGCCAGCCCGAGTCCTGGATGTGAATGGGCACTTTCAGCCACTGCAGAAGACTTTATATATGTAAGTCACTTTTTATGTGGATTGTTTCTCAGTTACTTTGGAGTTCTTTGAGATTTCTGCAATTATGTTCTGTTGGATATAGCTTAATAACTGTTTTCAAATTTATTTTGTTGTGAACTTTTTATTTTAGTAGAGTGAAAAAATTGCTATGGTAACCAAGTAAACTCGAACTATCTGATTTTCACACACATACATGAATGCTGGTTACATAGATCATATGGTTGATCGTTTGAAATTACATTTACATGTTACCTCCCTTGTAGGTTATACATGATGTACATTGTCTAGTCTCAGAAGTTCGTGGCGATTATGCTGGACATATATCACACCATTTATCCTCATGCTCCTCTGGAGTTCTGGATGTGGTGAGGAAGAGCATGTTACACGGTGGAGAATCATTAGAGAACGTCATACCTTTAGTTACCAAGACAATAATTGAAGTCATTGTTGATAAATCTGTTGAGGTAAAGCCATGGAGAAAAGAAAAACCCCTTTTTTAAGTTATGCACTTCAAGATCTGCTAGAACAGTGTTGAATACAGTTTGCTTTATAGTTGAATAGGTTACAGTTAAAATCCTACTATCTGTACATATTCTAGTATTAGTGGTAAATGATTTCTTCTTTCCTATAGGGCCTAAGGCAGCTGCGGGGGATAACCGCAACATTTATGATGCCTAATAAACCACTGCCTGTCAGGCACTCACCGTATGTCATTGGACTACTGCGTCCACTAAAGGTATTCATGTAGCTTTGGAGTTGTGGTTTTAAGTTCAAAATTACTTGACTGATGAGTTCTGAAGTGTGAATTATTGCATCGTTTGTATTAATAGGACTTTTTGGAGGGAGATAAGGCTAGACATTACTTGACCCACGAAACAAAGGAGGAGTTATTGCTTGGCACTGTCACTGAAATTTCCAGGCGTTATTATGAATTAGCTGCTGAACTTGTTAGCGAGGTAAGTATTTTTGTTATAAACACTTTCTAAGTATAATAAACAAGTGAGTGAGACCCTAGCTTTTATAAATCAAGATAGAAAACACATCTAATGTTCTCATCATTTTTCAATATGCAAGAAAAAAGAAGATTTGTTGGTGAAAAAGAAAACAAATCTTATAGATTTTAACAACAGGAGTTGAATAGACAAATAACCCTAGTAGCTATAACCAAAACCAGAATCTTTTTTCCTGAAAATCGTATTCAAATTCTTATTATTACTATAAAGATGTAGATATGGTTGGATTATGTGTAGTAAAATGCGGTAAATATGTTGCAGGCGAGAAAAAGAGAGACAGTGCTTCAGAAACACAGACAAAATGCACAGAAACGAGCAGGTGCAGCATCAAGTTTATCTGACCAGAATGTATCTGAAACAGACAAGATGTGTATGCAATTGTTCCTTGATCTTCAGGTAACCCTCCTCATGATGTTTCATTGCGTTCTCTGGAAATAGTAGTTTGAGAAAGAAGTATAATCTTTAGTTGAAATGTATCTTACCAGGAATATGGCCGAAACATTTCTGAGCTGGGGTTAAATCCGGCAGATATCCCGCCTTATTGTTCCCTCTGGCAATGCGTCGCACCTGCGGATAGGCAAAACACAACTAGTGTTTGAGGACGCGCACTGCTATACAACATGGCGGTATCATAACTTATAATACAAACTAGCTTATTTCCTTTCGCAATGCATAATTGCTGGCTAAAATTAGAGCAGTGATATCTATATATATAAAGTTAGCTTTTCTCACTCGTGGTGCAGCCACCTCAGCTGCCACGTCAGCCACATCTTATTTAATTTTATGGGCCTTACAAATTTTAATAAGCCATTTACAAATTTTATGGGCCTTACTTTCAAAGAATCAAGGAAACACAACTACAAATTAGTTAAAATAATTATTTGGCAGCACTTCACAAATCCATCACCAAAGACAAAGACGCAAAGAGATGAACACACATTTAATAAAGTAAGAAGATTCAGATATATGAATGTCATAATCAGATAACCGTAACACAAAATTATATGAAAAAGACAAACGAAGAAACAAAAAAACAATTTGGACTTTATAAAATTACAGCAAGATAAACAAGAAAATTAATTTTCCCCAAAACACAACTTACATCGAATAAAACAAAATCACTCACAGGACAAACGAGAAAAAAATTACAACAAATAACACAAAACAACTCACAACTTAATTAGGAAACTTAAAAAAAGCCAACATATTTTCATATAAACAAATTTGCAACCCACTTGACATTCACCTTTAACAAAATCAACAAGGGATAACCAAATATCCCCAATAGATGCGAAGCGAGCAACGAATCAACCAAATACGCAAACCCCAAAAAAAAAAAATCAAGGAAAAACGGTTAAGATAGGAATGACTGAAAAAAACAATTACGAGCATCAAAGACATAAGTTTAATCCTCAAACAGACCTCTAGATCGGAAAATTGCTCTTCTCCTATTCGTTCACGAGGACATCGGATTTTGAAAAAGAACAAATCAATTTCAACTCAATAACATACAAATAATAGTCTAATTAACCCACAAATTATAAACCTTACAGAGAAATTGGGTCTGAATGAAACAAACAAAAATAGCCTAGAAAGAAAATTGATAATAAAATCCACAATAAATAACTTATTTATTTTTCTTAATAAAATCCACAATATTTTTCACTCCAAACACTAAAACATTGACAAAAAAAATTACTCCAACAGTTTACGAAATACATATGAAAATATTAAATAACAATCCAACCACAAAATAGAAAATAATAATAAATTAATGACAACTAACAGCTACAACAAAACAACAACTTCAACTAAACAATGTTAACTTCTAATAATAACTTGTTTTAAAAGCATTATAAACACACAAAATGATCTCATTTTTTCTTTAAAACAGCAAACTAAATTATACTTACTCCAAAACATATTTTTATTAAAATATCCAACAAAACAACATAAGCAACCAAAACTAAATACAAAAACAAACGTAAAGATGAATTTACAAAAACCAAAAAAAATATACACAACAAAACTCAGAATACACCTTCATCTAACTACTACGCGCGGATCGATTGCTAGTATTACTATAAATGTCATTTGCACATGTAAATTGTCCTCTGATTTTAGAATCTGATTTCTTTTTATGACAAAGACCGCGTTAAGAGGTTATAGTAGAGAGCTGACAAGTACCAAAGATGTTTCGATGTTCTTTCAGTTACTACTTTTCTTTTTTGAAATCACGAATTCACCGATTGTAAAAATCGATATCACAAAACCTTTGAATCGTATTATATTATCTTTTCCGTGTTGTATCGTATTATCTCTTTTACCTACGAAATTTATCAAGTAAAAGTAATATAACCTAAGGACATAAACCTGCTTCTCTATCTCTATTGTTGTTACATCTCAAATAAACTCTATTTATATTCTCTACAACTCTCCAATCATTGGAAGAACTCCTATGGCTTCATCTCACAGAACACTCGCTCCAACTGTTTCTGGAGCGCTTGCGGGTAGGCGCGATCTTGCTGAATGCCAAAAAAAAACGAGGAAGAAAAGTAAAGTTTTAAACTCTGTTTAAAAAGAGAGATCATAAATGTGAAGCGAACCTGGCATACCCGTGACATTTGTTATAAGATTCAGATTTTTTAGAGCAGCAAGTGCTTTTAAGCTATTCCCAGTACCTAACAACAACAAGCTCCTCATAAGCTGCTTTTGTTCTCTGGGACTGGAAGTTTTGGCTGCAGCTTCTTCAAAAGCATGCAAGTCGTTTGGAGAGAGACAAGGGAGCGAAAGCAAAACCTGATAATATCAGAATAAACATGATCAAAACTCAAAAGCCAAGGTAAATGAAGTATCATACAGCAGGCAAAAGGACTCAACCATGAATGTTTCTGGTTTAAACTCACCTGGCGAGGAGCTGGGTCTCTGTCAGAAAGATAGATAAATATTTCACGGCATATATTAACTAAATCAGGGCTGTTAATGGCATTGGACTCCATGCTTAAGCCGCGGATGACTGCTGTGAACAAATCTTTTGAAACAAATTCTCGTAGCTCCACGTTATTTGTTAGTATAGCTAGAAGAACAACAACATCACAAAAACAACAGACTTTGGTGGTCGCTTCTCCATCTGTCCAGGTAAAGGCTTCTAAACAGATCTGCAGTGCTGGTAGAGCTACACTTTTGTGATTCAGGAGGAAACTACAATCCAATTCATTTTTTCCCGTTATTTTGGATTTTATCAAACAACTTTTAATCTGAAGTATATAGGGGGTAGTATACTTACCCCACCATAGAGTTGGATCTGAACGCAAGTAAATCTGTGAGAGTAGACATATCCACACGACCAACACGGCCTGAATGTTCCAAAACCGGAAGTCTTTTGTTTAGTCCAGGAGAAGCCATTGTTGAAAAGAGAGTCGCAATTTCCCGAGTTAAGTCTCTTAAAAGTTTTTCTTCCATCACTTCAAGTTTCATGTCTGATCCACTTTGTACGCCAATTAAGTCCGGAACCTTTGCTCTGCCCTCGTGCAGAAGACCGGCCCAAGATGAGCTGAGAGCTTGCTGACAGTGGATAAACAATGGGTGCAGAAGTATTCCTAGCCATGAATCCCACATATCCGCGGGACAAGATTTGACTATATAGATTATAAAGGTATGAATAAACAGCCGAATGTGCCTGAATTCCATCGACTGCAAATTTTCCATGAGTGCCATCGCAACATAGTTAGCATCTAAGCATTTAAAGAATGTCTCCCCAATGGTTGTTGATAGGCCCAACACGTTGTATCTAAATGTGTAAACAAACACTAATGAGTTATAAATCAGAGATTTATCAAATACTCTATGTAAGGCTAGCTCAAAAGGAGGATACTAGAAACTCACCCACTCTCTCGGATACCTTTCAACCAATTTCGTATATCAGATTCACTTGCCTCGGCCTTTCCTTCTTTAGTTCCATCGAACGACCCATCAGCATAAACCGATACGCCTTTTGACAATTTAGGAATTGCTTCACCAGGGAGACTGCATCGCTCAGCATCAGTCATTGTCATTGCTGCCCTAAGTTCTGGAGGTAATGTTTGAATTACAGAGGGTGACCAAAGGGAATGAAGAGCACGGAGTAGCTGTATATATATAAAAAAGGAATGTTGTCATGTTATTCTTGCAAAAACAAAAACAAAAAATCATACCAATATAGGACTAAGGAACTTCATTACGAATTAAACTAAACATTTTCAGGGCATACTTTTAAGAGGGGTGGCAACATCCAAGAAAGATGAGGAGCCATAGGATGTGAAGCTGGAGTTGTCACAGAGGTCTTGTTCAAATTGCTTTTTCTGTATCCACTTCTCTTGAGTGCTTTCTCAAAAAATGTAACAGTGTGGAATATAGACCACATGAATGATGTGTTGGAGCATAAGCGAACAAGACCCACTGGATCTGATAGATAATTGTTCTGCCACTCCAGTTGGATCCACTGCTGACTCAATGGTTCCAATAACCAAGCAAGAACTTCTTGCTGTTGTTGAGCTCTGCGCCAGGTTTAAATTATATCTAAGAACATGACTAATCCGAAGCTGGATATATGCAATCAATTATACTTCATTTTGAATCAAATATTACCCTGCTGAGGAAGCCATAATAAGAAATGCTTCACCCAGAATGTTATGCTCCCCACGGAGTAAAGTTCCTTCTTTTTCCAAATACCCCATTGTATCAGCAATACCCTGCGCAAAATTATGTCTGTAAAGATGACGACTTTTTTTGTGCTATAGTAGAGGCAACCAAGAAAATGCAAAAGAAGAATTCTGCCACAAAAATGATACCCAAGGTTCACAAGAATATGTTAATAAGTTTTCTAGTTAACCAAAGATGTTCCAACAAGAACGAAACTAAACCAATGAAATAATGATGCAGACCAACCAATAGCTGGTGCCCTGTTGCTCTAGTTTTAACAAGATAAAGTAACCAGACACCAGCTTAACAAATCATAAAACTATGCAAACAATTTTCCAGAGTTTACTTATCTGAGTTCCTAACTGTAATTAGTGACAGTTCAAAGCTACCTTCATGTGAGGCAGAACACTTTTTTCTGCAGCTTTGGCTATTCTAATGAAAGATGTACAAATCTGCAATCTTGCAGCTCGAGATATACTAGTAGCTGGATCCTGCCAAAGAAACAGGCGTCAGATAACTCATCTAAACCTTGACTTCTGCACTGTCAAAATTTTGAAAAGGATATTTCTATGTATAAGCGCATGTATACACAGCAACAATAACAACAAACCTTCACAACGTGTGGAAGAGAGGTGAGAAGCTCAAATAGTTTATTGATGACACTTCCAACTGCATCTGGAAAATACTTGAGAAAAGGACCCATTGCATCCAGATAGTGCACGTGCACTATCATAAGCTCTGGTTCATTCCATTTTAAAGAGAGAAGCTGCTGAAGCAATCCTGGCCCATCAAACAGCACAATACCGAGTGTTAAAAAAGGCCAGACATAGTAAACAAAACCTTGGGAATTTGAATATGCTGCAGTATACCCTCATATATTCCACGTAATGCATAATGAACTTCAGAACTTCCCCCGGCAAACTCATTTGATCCATCAAAAATCGTTGCCACAATACAATCAAGTGCTAAGTCCTGGGTGTCCATCACTGCTACATCCTGTGAATGTTTGTGTCATGAGCTTAACTATGAACTAGATCATCGAAGAGCCTCCATATAGTAGATATCTAATGGTGCGTGTTTGTCAAGGGAAGTCAATAACTTAAAGTACTCGAGAGTCGAGAGAAAACCTGAAGGGGTGCTGGAGAAGCCAATAGCTGCTTAATGAGTGTAATCACCCTTTCGGATATTTTGGTACTGGCGACGAGAGGCTTGTGAGAAGCAGTATGCTTGATCAATTCTAGCTGCACGAAAGAAAGAAGTTTCTAGGTAAGTGTTTGTCTGGAAAGTAAGACCCACTGACCCAATGCATTTGGTTCAGGAATATACCAGCTTTGATCGGTACGGGCCAAATTCTCCCTTCCCTTCAAATTCATCACTCCAGAGTTCCAGGGGCCCAATCGAAACAGTAACACCAGGAGGAACATTTTCTTTCTTGGACATCCGCTGGAAAGATACATCCAGTAGACTGCTAGAGATATCATCATTAATAAGACTTAAAGTCTTTTTCTTTTCACTATCAACCTGGCTTGAACTAACCACACCACCAGTTGATGATCCCTCACCACTTGGATAAGTCGCAGCCTTGGGCTTTGGAAGTAAATCCCGCATCAATGACTAAAACTCAATAGGAAAAGACGCTGAAGTTAGCAACCAATATGTTTGTCTTCGAAATTTCCCAAAAGAAGAAGGTTACATACCAGCCAAAAGAGAAGTGCCTCGAAGTGAAGGCCTAACTTGAAGTGTTGGAAGAAGCCAAGCATCTATACAAAAATAAAAACGATTAAGGCAACATATTCACAACATGATTATTTGTGGAAAATAAAATCTAATAATGCAAAATATTATTGCTAACATATAGAGAAGGATTTTTAAGTTATAAATGGCCAGACAATCAAACTATATCAGCAAGGATACTACACTTAGTAAACAATTGGACTCGGCTCACTCAAGAACGAGAATCTGATCTCAAATTTTCAAATGACCAGCTTAAAACGATAAAAATTTGACTGTTCAAAATCAAACTTTTCTTGTTTCAGTTTGCCATTGCAGCAATTACTAACTTCAGCCTCTTCACTGAAAACATCCAGTTAAGTAACAAAAATAAGACATTAACAATACCTGCTGAAGGTAAACAGCCATAACACCACCATCAGAAGAGATGCATTGCAAGTTTGTTGAGCCTAAAGAGGCCATACTTTCACACATGCATTTTGCAAAATCATAATCATTTTCATCTAAATCGCTAGAACTTGAAGAGGATCTTAATAAGAATTCTCTGGAGACGTTCGTCAGGATCTGAAACAAATTGCTAATTGCAGAATCGAACTCTGCGGTAAAAGCATCACTGGGTCTTTTTCTGTAGATAAGAAAAGCTAGAAAAAGTCAAAGATGTCTATGTGTGCTCACGTAAGTACATCAGATCAAACAGCCCAGTTGCATACCTAGAGCAGACTAGTTTGAAAACCTCACAAGCATGAAGACGGAAGTCAGGAGAAGAAAGTAAGCAGCTGCACCTATTATGAGTTTGCGAGCACTTCATCAGTAAAGAAAAAATGCATGGCTGACATCAATATAACAATCTCCGCAAGGGTGTTAATGAATCCGTACCCACTAAGAATTCCATATTTGGCAAGATCTGGAACAGGAGCCCAATCAGCATATGCGATGATGGCATTCAAGCAAGCTATAACCACATTTGCATGCTGTTTTGCCAGGTCAACGTTTTGCCTACCAGTTTCTCTTATTGCAGCTCCAAAGTGTAGTTCAAGAAGCTGCATTTTAATATATTCAGCAAATTACCGTGGTAGCAAACAACTTTACTAAGAGGAATAAGTCGGCGGCATACATTATACAATAAAGGCAAAATCTCAGGCAAAGATTGAGAAAGTCCCCGCAACAATAGCCTACGCCTGTCACCTGAAGAGATGTCCAAAACAGAACTTAGAAAGGAGGATGGAGCTGAAAAGAAATGGTAAGGTTGATAATTTCAAGAGGTACTTTCTTCAAAATGTCTGAGCTAAACCATAATGGTGAAACCAGAGTTCACCAGATTGAGTATAACTAGACTGAAAAGTTAAGGTATACAGAATTACAAAACTAACATATGTTGGCATATGTGTCTTTCCATAACCTATTATTTTTAGTTTAATCTAAACTTCACGATTAGAAAAAGCTTCACCCTGCGGACAGAGTAATACAAAAAGAAGTATATTTTACTCATAAATACCTTCCAAGTCGTCATTGTGAACTGTAATATCTTCAGGAAGCCATCTCAGCGTCATCAAGACCAATTCAGCCTATCGTTTAAGAATAGGTATGCTTTTATTAATTTCTCTGAAAAAAATTTGTTAAAGTAAATAAATGGAAGAACATTTTACTTGCACGGGGCCCTGAGCAGACAAGGAAGTCAATAATGTAAATATCTCTTGCCAAAAATCAGGTCCTTGTCTTCTAACTATCTGCAATAAGATAAAGATATTAATCTGAGAAAGTGAACGGAAACAAGCACCAATGATGATGACAGCAAGTGAAAACGCAGAGCAATCTGAACTCGTACCTCAGCTACAAGGGCAGCTGACTGACTCTTAAGAGGCCAATTCTCGCATGCATTAGCAACCTCTGACATTAGCTCAATAGAAACATTAACAAGATCCCTGCACTCCGGAGGACTTAATTCGTCCCATCGTAGTCTGACCAGATGCTGAAAAGGAAAGATAGCTTCACAATAAGGTTTTTGTGCTCTCCTAAGAAGCTAAATTATGACAATCAGATAGCACACAACATACTGCACTGAGATATAGCAACGAATTGAGGTTCGATTAAATTACAGAACAGGGATATGTGATCTATTTGGGGTATGACAGTCTCCAAATTTGACTTGCCATTCAAATTCTTTCCACAGGCGTCTCAAGCTTTTCTCATTCTATAAAATGAGATTGTCAACTGACCTCCCTGACTATTTAGAAACTAACAAAACAATCTTGGAATTGGATCCGTACCACAAAGCAACTTGCCTCTAAAAATCGATGAGTTCTAGATCCCGTCCAGTTTCATTCAGCAAGAGCAGTTTTAAGTATTAAAGACAAAAATATATAAAAAGCAGAAAGCACAACAAACCTGAAGCATCTTAAAAGCATGCAGACGAATTTCAGGAGACCACTCCTTCTTCACAAGATGAAAAGAAGTATTTGCCAAAACCCTTACATCTCCAGATTTTATCTGCATATATGTATTTTTCAAAGACCGCAGAGATTACTCAAATCAAAACAAATCCGTCACAAGTATATATAATTGCTAACTCTATATTGCAAAATATCAAAATCCTCACCAACAAAAGTATAATCTGAGGAGATCAATCATCTAACTAAAAAAAGTTCGAATTTTTCAGCAATCTCAAATTCTCAATCAATCAACTCTAACAAACAAAAAAAGTCGTTTGCAAATATAACAATAACATAATCTGAGGTGACCAACCAATCATCTAACTAAAAAAAGTTCGAATTTTTATTATATATTTTGTTTCCCCTTAAAAGCTTGATCACTGGTAAAAACCCACAAGCGCAGCAGCTAACATCATAATTCATAAACGAAAGACGCAAATCGATCAAAAGAAGTAAAAAAAAAAAAGAAGAAGAGAAGAATTACAGATTCAAGGAATTCGACAGCCGATTTGCGAGTGTCGGACGTGGAGCTATAATCGAGGACGGCGAGAATCGCTCGGGCCACATTACTCGCCGTGGAGCTGACGTCCTCCATTATTATTTACTTCTGACGAATATAACCAAAAAGGGAGAGAGAGATTCCAAACAACACTTTCTTCCTCGTCTTGCAGAATCAAAGACAGACACGTCTGATTTGGGGTTTGGGGTTTTACACGAAAAGCTACGATTTTTTATTGTATTTTGTAGTTTAGTTTTATACCCAAATCTATTTTTTATTAATACTTTTTTTTTAATTTCAAAGACCATTTTATTAGGACAACGAATCTTAAGAAGAAGAAGTGTTTTGTGTCGTAGGAGGAAGAAGAAAGAAGAAGAAAAGGCATTTGGGCCAGAAGCATAATGAAGGCCCATACACGAGTTTGTCTACCAGAATCCACAACAATTTAGAAATATGTGTTGACAAAACCAAAGAAACAGCCTCAAAGAGTGCTAAAAGAAGTCTTAAAGACAAAACCTAAAGCAAAGAAATGAGAAATGATTCACATATCTCTTAAGAAAACCACTGAGATTAATGTAACCTTTGAACAAGCAATGCAACTGTGCTCATCGATGCAAGCCAGTTAAGGCTTCCATTCCAAATGAATGTTACGACTCAACCAGAACCCCCACCGAAACAGCCAAAAGACCGAAGCTTGAAAATCACAAAGCTCAACTACAAGCCATTTGAGGTCCAATGATAAGAGTCAGAAAAGGAGATGATATGGGTAGGACACAAAAGACAGAGAGCTGGACGACGCGAAAGGTAAACTGAACCAGAATATATTCAATAAGAAACCTGATTTTCGGACAGAGGAAGAAGTTTGCGACCATATGATGATTCAGAGGGCTCTGTAGCAGGCAGAAACAAACAAGACGACGTGTCCAAACTCTTTGAGAGGAGAGAATTTAAAGATCAAATTCTCAAACTGAGAAATCAATATTATTTTTTATTTGTAGCATGAACGAAACGTCAAACACCAAAGCACAGCAACAAAGAAGCACAAATATCTAAACATAGAAAGGAATCCAAAACGCAAATACATTCTCAAAGAAAAAAAAACACATAAAATATTACACATGACATCATCCTATGTCAGTCTGCCATGAGAACGGTCTTGAGAAATTAAATCTTATATTTCTCCTCCATCCTCCTTTCAATATCATCTATGAGGAGCTGCTTCTGCTTCCAGTCCTGCAAAACACCTCACAGTCATGATATCTATCTATTAATAACTATATATATTCTTGTCGGAATTCAGACGAGAGGCAAAAGTGCTTGCTTACTCACCTGTTCCATTTTCTCACGGTCTCTTGCTGAATACCCAAATACAAGAACAGCGAAATAAAACCACTCAATTTTCTTCTTAACCATCAAAAACGAAATAAAACCACTCAATTTACCTGAGCTATGACGACGGGTCTCATGATCGCAACGGAAACAAGTTAGGGTTTCTTGCTAAGTTCCAATCCCTTGTCCTCGATCTCTCTCAGTTTTATATGTTTCTTCCAAGTTTGGTAGGTATATAAATATAATACATGTATGGAAAGATTGATTATTGCTTACGATGTGAATTCTTAAAAATACCAAAAAGGATGTAAAAAAAAAAACTTTGGACGTCAAACGGGACAATAATAATTTATTATATAACTTGTAAGAATTTAATTATCCCTTATTTTTTTCTGTTCAACAATTGGATTTTTATTCATAAGCAAATTATTTTATCTAGAAGTTGAAAGATCGCAAAAGAATGTAAGCCTTTTGGACGCTGTTGGTTGGATGTTCGAAACACACTCCTCTACTCACATCACATTAGATGATCTTTTTTCATAAAACATAGCAAACACAAATCTTATGTTACTCTGGAACACACAGGAGGGGATTCAGAGGTAAGAAAAAAAAAAAAAAAAAAAAAGCATAAAAACACTTTAAAAGCAGTCGCGGGTTCATCATCCTTCTTTGCGGGTTCCTTCATGGGCTTCAGAATAATACTGCCTAAGAAGCATCTGAAACATGAGAGAGGGGACACACAGCTTCATTATAAAAAGATCCGAGCCGGTTGGTTGGTATACCTAACAAAATACTCTATATATACCTGATTCCTTTTTTCGGTCGTACGATTAATCCTGTCGTTTACTTCTTCTACTATTTCCTCCATCCTCTTCATGTTTCTCTTACTCCTTCTCAATTCTGAGGTAGCAATATTAAGCGATTAAAAAAAAAAAAAAGTATTTTAAAGCAAAATCAAACAAGAGAGATTGACATTTACCCCAAATTGTGTAGCCCAAAAATCCAACAGAACCTGGAATGCCATATCCTATATAACCCTGTATATACCGACTTGGCTGCAGTTTTCCATGTCAACCAATTCAGATTAGATCATCATAAACCCCCCCAAAAAAAAAAAAAAAAAAAAAGAAGAATTCAAACTGAATAATAATAGAAGTCTATTACTGGGAAAATCCGACTCCACATTTCTTCTACTCTGGTGTGGGGGGTGTCTCCTCGCTCTCCAATCCAAAAAATTAGGGTTTGCTCTTCTTCCGACGTTCTACTCTCTCTCCCCCACCAACACGTGATTAAATTAACCAGGGGCCTCAATTTTTTTAAGCTGGGCCTGTCTTGTTGGGCTTGTTGGTGTCTCGATTAACTCTTACAATAATGACGTCTAGACTATACTAAAAATTAGGAATGTGATTATCCCCATTAAAGAGGATGAGACGAGTTGTGAAATTTTCTTCCAAAGAGAGTAAATTTATGTGTGTCAAAAGATTACTTTCTTCATCATCCAACTAAGGGCTAAAGGGCATGAAAGAAACAAGAGAAATATGAAATTAAAAAGCAAAAGATAAATAATTTACATAAAAATATCATAGAATGTAATAATTTCCCCTCATTTCAGTGGTGTGCTTTTTTTTGTCAATTCTCTTGTACAAATCAACCAAATAAAAAACATACAACCCACCAAAAGAAAAGGAAAAATTGGATTTTTTTTTTCTTTCTCAAAGTATCTCTCTATCAAAAAAAAAAGGAAACTTTTGAAATTTTTTCTGATGAATAAAAATCTCTCTCAAACAACGATTCTTTTGCCTTTAACCTTAGAAGCCATTCTTCTCTCCTTATTGATATCGTTTCTCCTCCTTGTCGTTGAGTCAGATGCTCCTCCAATGGGAGCCAAAGGGCCTGACCAACTCTGGAATGGTTCTTTGGAGTAAGATGAAGTGAATGAGTTTGTGCTATACGGTATCTCTGATGGATCCAGCCGCCGTGAAGATCCCACCTGAAAACCAAGCGACCCGTCTTGATGTGGTGGAGGAAACTTCTCGCTTTTGCTCTTTGCATTCGCGTGTGTTATCAAACGCATCCTCTGTTGTAAAGATAAAAAAGATTCAGACATGGAACTCAAAAATGATTCATTTTTTGTTTGTTTTGAATTCTTACATCAATGTTAGATTGATTCTCTGCGTTGGCTTCAGGAGCCGGCATTGCTCTTGGGGCACGTTCTCGGGGTCTCATTCTTCTTCCGCTTTCTCCTTGAGCCTTACGGGCTTCTCTTTGTCTGCGCACATGAATACACCTCTCAAGCAACCATAACCAAAACCAATACATATTCTATTAAAACTGAGAGACCTTACCAAGCCTATATCTATACTAGATTCGGTTCTAGTTGGTAACAACTAACAAGGGAATACACAAACTGAAACAGAAAGCTTTACCTCCTATACTCTTCATCTCGTCTCTTGGCATCAATCTCTTTAGTTGGAGGATATTTCGGGAGATCAGAAGGTTGACATGCCAATGGCTCCGTTGTGAAGAACTATACAACAAAAAACAAATCAGCCATAGAAGTTCTTAACCACTACTATCAAGTCACACGCCTAAGACTCAAAAGTTTCAAGCTTTTTCCATTCATAAAACTACTTACACCACTCTCATTTCTGTAATAAAGTTCCAAACATTTCACTGCAAGAAACTTACATCACTCATCAACGCATCTGGAGCTGTCTGGCGCTCAGCTGGATCGAGCGATAGAAGCGTATCGAGTAGAGAAAGTGCCTCAGGAGAGAAATCTTTGTAAACCTCTCTTAATTTTCTCTTATACTGCGGTAAAGGCTTGTGATGAGCATGCTTATGAGTAGATGGGAGCCTAATCTTCTTCCAGTACTCTTCCGAAGGCGATCCACATAACTTATATATCCTATGCAACTGCTCAACCTGCCGCGTCAACATTATACCCATTCATCAATTCATATGAATAACTCAAAACATTTTTCTCAACCTTCAAAAGAAAATCAAAACTTGAAAGCTAACCTCATTACGACCTGGCATAATCGGTCTACCAGCTAATAACTCAGCTAAAATGCAACCAGCGCTCCATAAATCAATACCAACACTGTACTCAATAACACCATGAAGAAGCTCTGGTGCTCTGTACCATAAAGTAACAACCCGATTTGTCATCTGTTGCCTCTTACTCGCATCAAAAAAAGTTGCAAGCCCGAAATCGCCTATTCTAAGAACTCCTCCATCATCTATAAGAAGGTTTGATCCTTTAATATCACGGTGAAGAACTCCTCGGCTATGGCAATGCTCCAGCCCCGAGAGAAGTTGCTTCATATAGCATTTAACCTGAAAACATAGACATTATTAACACGGTTAGGATTTGCCTCCAACTCTGTGTTGTGACTGAAAAATTCACCAAGGGTTATATGACCTGTTGCTCAGTGAATTTAATGTCCGGACTTGCAGCAAGACCAGCTAAATCATGATGCATATAACGGAAGACCAAGTATAAACTACTCGACATCCTCGAAGTAACCAAACCTTCCAGTTTAATGACATTAGGATGATCCAATCTCCTCAAAATCAGAATCTCCCTAGCCATAAATCTTAAGCTCTCGCGTTCATTAACATCACAACGCACTTTCTTTAACGCCACAATGTTTCCTGTCAACAAATCTTTCGCCTTGTACACATTACTATACGTTCCTGATCCAATCTACACACACACAAACACATAAACAACAAACTTCAATTACACAAAATCATTGCAAGGAACAAAAACGAAAACAGATTATGCTCTCTCACCTTCTCAATCTTCTCAAAAGAATCAGCTTTCCGTGGAAGCCATCCGCTTAGAGCTTCTCCACAGACTTCAGACAACCATGATGGCCATCCAGCTGCAACTTGTTCACCGAGCAAATTCTTAGGCGGGTTGCTTCGTCTCGGGTCAGGCTTAGACCTTTTCCTTTCCCCTTTAGATTTCCTCTCTTTGGCTTCTGTCACAACAAAGCCATTCTCTTCCTTCTGATCCACAACAGCTTCGTGATGATTACTAACCTCCTCACCATTGGAAGCAGAAGCAACAACAACAGCAGCAGCACTAGTGCTCTCTGTTGCCTCGGTTTTGGTCACAGACACATTGTTAACTTGTTGCCGTTTAGACTCAATCCTAGTACTAACATCGTCTCTAGACCCAGAAACTGATCCTGATGATCCGGGTCGACCCAATACACAACCCATCTCATCAAACTAACCTTCATCTGCTCAACATGTTTCTAAAAAGAGATCTCTTTAGCACAATCAAAAAGTCTCACTCTTTGAAATCAACTTTAACTGCAACACACACAGAGACACACAAATGGAAAAATTCAAAATTGGTTTACAACTCGAAACCCAGGAAAAGTATATCACATCGAAGATCAGATTTGACTAAAACAGGAAACTTTGAATAAGAAAAAAAAAGGAAGGGGGTTGGTGAAATTCACTTACTTTATGATCGAGGAGACGCGAAATTCTCAACCCAGCTGGTCAAATCTGAGACTTGAACAGAGTAAAACAGCTGCAGGGAGGGAGAATCCAAAAAAGTAAGAAACAGAGGAACAAAATTAAACCCTAGTTCTGAGAGAGAAAGAGAGAAGTCAGGCTATGAGAGACAAGTCAAAGGAAGAAGGTAAAGATCTGAGAAAAAAAAACTTGTTTAAAATTTAAGAGACACAGACACACCAAAGCTGACTCAAAACTCAGGAGAAGAGACAAACAAAATTGAACAAAAATAGGAATGAAAATTGAGGGATTTCAAAAATTCAACAAAGAGAGGCAAACAAAAAAATAAAGAAAGACAAAAAGGAAAAGGGGAAAATGGAATGGAGTCCAGAAGATTTTAAAAATGAAACCTTTAAAGCTAAAAAGAAAAAGATTTTAAAACCCAATTAGGGCTTTTGGAGAAAGAAACAATAAAAGGCAAGGGTGATACATACAATACAACATAAGCTGCTACAGAGTTTTGTAGACCAATACATATTTACTTTACTTACCACCATTAATTATGAAAGAAAGAGACCAACTTTGGGGTAAGAAATTCTCAAGAAGGATTGGTTGAACTGCTAAGGCTTTTTATTTTACTTCAAAAACTCTTTCTTTTTTTTTTTGAATCAGACAAAAAAAAGGAATAAATATGGAAACAGACGAAGATCTGTTGGCTGTTTATTATTATAATGATGTGTAAATTGTGTTTTGTTTGGACGCAACACACACACACAGGTCAGAAGAAGATTATAACTGTGTAAACCGCAGAAGATCTGCGGTTTTGTCCCCACCAACTTATAAAACAAAAAACCTCAACATTTTTTGATTACAAGTTTTTTTTTGTTTATTCTCTTTTTCAGATTTCAAACTAGTCATTAATGATATATTTAATCACTAATACATAAATCATTTTCTTACAATGGTTGGTTTCATTATTGCATTACAATATATATTGTCACTAATAACGGTTAATTTCGGATATGAAACGGCTATTAGAGGAAAACTCATTTTCTTTCTTATTCACAAAGGTGTGGTCTAAGACCATCATTAGTGGGGAGTACTCACAAAGTTACTCTCATATTAATTAATTATATAATTAATATTAAATTAATTAAAGGAACCATAAGAAAACTTAAGCAAAATCAGCCTATTACTAGAGAACCCCAAAGAAGGTTACTCAAACATTTAAATAATAATTTTTTAATTTGTGTTTATTAATTATCAAACTTTAATTATTTAAAATTATTTATATTACATTAATCAAAAACAGGCTTGATTAATCAAAAACATGCTTCAACAAGAACACAACATAAAAAAAAAAAAGATGAAATGTTTCAAAGTGTACATGTCGTAAAACAAAAGCAATGTGATTTCAATAAAAAATAGCTTCACTTCAACGATTGTAAAGCAGAAGAAGTAGTGACAAGGCTAGACAAAGTCCAACGAGAAGTGCATTGTTGTAAGTGGTTGGCTTGTTCTGCATTGGGTTCTCTCGTGATCAACAAGACTAGACAAAAGACCAACAAAATTTGAAGGAACAACAAAACCAAGCAGTTGAGAAACAGAGAGACCATAAGAGAAAGTAATCAATTTACTAAGTAGGCTTCCTACTAAACCACATACAAAGACTTAGAGGCACCAAGCAAAAGCATACTCTCATAATGCAGCAAAAATATCAAAATTAAAAGCTTTGCATTTGACCCTAAATTCTACACAAGATCATAGAACAGATCCATGCAAACAGAAATCAATCAAACAAAACCAACCCTAACACAAGCTTCATCGGTAATCAAAACAAAGATAGAAATTTTCATACCTATCCACTGAGCCCATTGTGCAATCAATGGAGAAAAGATTAATGTCCAGTGAACTTGCTGTCTCTTGCGTTCTTCTTCCCAAAAATCCTCCATAGTACGCTTCTAAGAGACACACAACAGATAATAATACAAAAAAGGGTTCCTCTTCTCATCTCTTTTCAAAAACAAACACAAACTGAAACACTAACCTCATTGTACCCATCTCTACTATTTCCTAACAAAGGTTCGCTACTTCCTAACAAAGGTTCACTTAAAGTTTCAGATTCAGTTGCATCCTAACGTTCACAACCAAATTCTAACCAAATAAACCAGTCACAACCAAGTTCAAACCAAAATCCAAATCAATTGATTGAATCAAGCAGCAATTACTAAGAATCGATTACATGATTGTTTCTTCTCTTTTGGAGTACCACTACGTTGGAGGATCTCGAGCTCAACGAGACCTAGAGACATGAGACCCAAAGTGAGACCAGACATAATTCTGGCCAACATCCTCGCCGCAACCACCGTCGACCTAACACCAACAACCCTCGAGTTTCATATGAATCGGCGATTGCGGCAAATAGAGGAAAGAAGAAAGACTTACGATCTCAAGAGCACTGAGAGCATCGACCATGGAAAACGAGGTGAATCGACTGATTTTTCTGGTTTCAAGATGAATCGGCTTCCATCGCCTTTTGGATTGAGAGAAGAGAGAGGATCGGGAAAGAGAGAAAGAAGAAAAGGGAAAAAAAAAATTCTTTTATATTTACCCATCTACGTATCATAACAGGCCACGTCGCGTTGCTTACTGCGTTCCTTAATTCCTTCCCATAGAATCGCTTCTCTTATTAATGGACTGAAAAATGAATTTTTAATTAGACTTTTGGGCCCCAATAACAAGAGTATCGATGAGAGAAACTCTCAGTAATGATGCTCTAATGGTGGTGGTGCTAAAGAAGTGGGTTTTGTCAATGACAAGGATCACAAAGGTGGTCAAACATTATTAATTTTTTTAACTTAAGTGAAGAAGAATATTTGGTAATGTATCCACCTAATTTTGGAATTGTATCATTAAAAATATAACACTATGATTTCTTTTTGTTAGAAACTTTAGAATAGAAAAATTGGAAGAAAATTAAAAAAAAAAAAATGTAACAATTATGATACATAATGAGGAGTTTTCTTCATCTCTCCAATCAAAGAAGCTCCTTTATCAAGACTCAATTTGTAAACCAAACAAGGAACAAAGGCTAAGGTATTAGTGATTACTTCTGTCCTTTAAGAGAATACTTATAAATCATTTTTTCTCTTCTTTTTTATTTATTTTCTCTTTTATGACTAAAAGCTTTGTATGTTATTCATTCCAAGCATTGTAAACTACAAATCATCATTATGCCAGACAATTTTACTAATTCTAATGACCTGCCTCATCAATTTTTGGGTTATTTTAAAAAAATTGTGCCAGACAATATCCAAGATAAACATGCATTATAAATAGTCAATAACGAAAGATACGATCATGAAAGAAGAGATACTCCGGCTGTAAATCTATTAATCAAATCTCAGTATTTTATATGGTGGATCTACAGACACGTTTAGTAGCAAATACTAGTTGATTTTATCGGAATACATTATTTCTTGTTCCAGATATGATAAAAACATGCTGGAAGAAGAATAATATTACAAACTATAAATTAAATAAAAAAAGAGTTCCAAAATTAATCATCTAAGAAGATTGGAAAACATAATATAAAGTCTGGGGGTGAAGGATTTAAATATGAATTCATCATTCAAAATGATAATTTCAGGCAAATAAGTAAACACCTTAACAGCTATTACTCTAGATAATAATAATGCAAAGTCCACCAAAAAAAACACTAATCTTACACTCAGAGATCTCTCAAAATCTGTTTCTCTCCCTCAGTCCTTGTTCTTCTTTTTCTTCTCTTTCTTATCTTTCTTCTTGGCTGGTGTTTCAGTTGTTTCTTCTTCCTCATGCTTTCTCTTCTTCTTATTCTTCTTCTCCTCCTTTGCAACCTCTACAACTTCAGTTTCTGCTTCAGCTTTCTTCTTCTTCTTTTTCTTTGATGGTTCCTCCTTTTCTGCTTCCTCTTCTTCTTCCACCTTCTTCTTCTTTTTCTTTGATGGTTCCTCCTTTTCTGCTTCCTCTTCTGATTCCACCTTCTTCTTCTTTTTCTTATCTTTCTTCTTCGATGACTCCTCACCGTCCTCAGATTTAGCTGGTTTTTGCCCAAGAAGAGAATCTGCAGCAGTGTTGTAAGTCTGCACATAACAAACAGTTCAGATTTAAACCCAAGAACAAGCAAATAGATATGAAACTCAACTGCAACAGAACTCTCACTCTAACACAAGTCCAAAACTAGAAAAAGTAGAAACAAACAAAGAGACAATGATCTCGACCTTAGCAGGAGTGATAAGACCACCGGATCCCTTCTTCTTATCCTTGTCATACACTTCAATCTTAGGTTTGCCTTTAGCTGAACCAGACAGACGACCTAAATCTTTCCCTTCCAGATTTCTCAACCTTGCTTCAAGCTATCAAACACGCACCAGAAACATCATCAGTTATGAAGGAGAAAATTATGAGCAAAGATTGTTCAGAGAGATGCCAACAATAGGATATAAAAGCTATTGAAGATTGTTACCTTAGCTCGGTGTTCAAGTCCCATAGTGTTATCTTGGCCATCACCAAGAGCATCAAACCTAATAGCAAGAGCGGATTTAGCAGCTAATGACCGCGACATCTTTCCCTTGTGCTTTGGTGCTGCTTGACCAACAACAGATGCGTGGTAGATCAAACCATACTTGGGTGTGGCATGTTTTGTCTTAAGTGCTCTAAAGAGAGCTTTTTCAGCTCCGAGTATCTGAACGGTACTTCCAGGTTGCTTGGAAAGGTTCAATAAACAACCTCCATGAGAAATTAGACGAGCACCAACTAGTTCTCCAACCAGGGCAGTTAGATTGGGAGCAACAGTGTTCATTCTGCTCTTCAGATAATCGTATAGCTGAGCTCTGTACTCAGACAGAGAAAGAACCTGGTCACAGAGTTCCCTGATGTGCAGCAAGTCAAGGTCACTGACTTCTGTTCCCATGGATATCACAGCTGCTTCCTTCAGATCTGCCTCAATTTCCTCAGCTAGGATCTGCAATGAAACCAGAAACAGGAGAATATAGTATCATTAATCAGGGCGTTTTTGGTTAATGGAATTCTATTTACACAGTATACAATATGAAACTTACCTCAGAGAAGTCAAGTTTAGCAGCATTAATCCGGTTGCCCATCAATTTAACAGATTTGGCGTATAGGATATTGTCTGATATAATCTTAGCAAGCTCGGGAAAATGCCATCCATACCATTCTCTAACCCTCATTGCATACGTGTTTAGTTCTTTGTCAAGATCATCAAGCAAACCGATAGCTTGGATAATCATAGTATCCACCTGACAAAAACTAAACCGTTAAGAGATGCAAGAGAAGCAAAGACAAACACAGGATACATTTATATAGGACAATCAAAATGGTAGTTCAATATAGTAGTTCCATAATTCACCACAGGTTAGCTTTAAAACCATAAACAAATTCATATACCAATATAACATGTCAGGAGTAGAAATACCTTGTCAGAACTAAACTTGAGCTTGTATCTAGCAAGGCTGTGAGACAACCCCAATCTCATAGGAGCCATGTCGTGATCACCCAAACCAGATAAGAGCTCTGTAAACTGACTTCTAACACCTCGGAGAAGCTCCATCACAGCATTGTTGTGAACACAGTCGATTTTCTGTATTGAATTAAGAACTTTCATAAGAAACAAACACAGGCCAAACAGGAATAAGAGTGAGTGTAATAATGGGAAAACTCTAGTGAAAATTACACACCAGTTTCTCCTTGATGACATTTCCAAGCTTTGAATCAGCCACAGCCAAGGTTTCACCTTCACAATTAGCTTTCAAAAACTTGCGCAGACCTTTGCTTGGAGTTCCCTCATGCAATTTAACAACTGCTTCAAGAGCTTCAGATGTGTTGTCGAACTTGTCGAAAGCCTTTAGCTTAACAATCTGGTACACCAACAAAATTTAATGAGAAACACAAACACCAGATACTCGGCATGTAATAATGCATAAAGAAAAGCAAAAAAAAAAATTCACCTTTCGTGCTGACTCTGCAGTCTCGAACTCTTTAGCCAAATCCTGCATATAGTTTTTTTTTTAAGTTGAAATTGACGACATAAAAAGAGCAACTAAAACAGAGAAGCCAAGGTTGGAGCTAGGAGACTAGAAAATAACGAAGACAACTCACCTCGATATTAGCGAGCTTTCCTTCATCTTTCAATTTAAAGACGGCAAAACCCGCCGGTGTCTCAACTAGTATGAGCATCTTCACAAAACTCTCAAGTCTGTATCCCAATAGAAAAATTAAGACAAACACATGAATCAGAACAGTGAAGAAGATATGTAAAAGTTAACGTTTTGATAACAGAATCTAGCAGGAAACACCATTCACTATAAACCCTATTCCTGATATTGGTTTACACATAAGAAAATACAGGCGAACAGAAAAAGAGACAGAGATAAACACAACCGTAAAAGCCAGTAAACGTATTCAAAACTCCACAATCTCCAGCAAGAAAGAAAAAGATCGAATATTGAAGAAGCATTCATGGTGAAGGAAAGAGAGAGAGAGAGAGAGAGAGAGAGAGATTCAATCAATACCTGAGTTACTCAAAGCTGCAGCTGGAACAAGAAGAAGAAGACGGAGACGGAGACAATCACTTAGGGTTTTAAGAGGGTACTATTATAGCTGTTAAAGACAAGAGACTCGGGCCTTTCCCAGAACGCCGCGTTTTATAAGCTTATAAAAAGGGGTATCTCTGTAACTTGCAAAAACCTAGGGTTTTTAGTTTTAGGGCGGCCCAACAATGCTTTTATACTTTTCAGGTAATGGGCCTGACTGAATCATTTAACCTGGCCCGTTTATATTGATTTTCTAAAAACGCACCGTCTCTTTCTTTCTCCTTCCCTTTAGTTTCTCTTTCTGTGTCTGGAGATTTTTATAGAGCTCGAGAAGCTTCAATCAAGGTATGCCTTAAAATTCTCAGATTTGGTTTTTCTGGATAGAGAGCTTAAACTCAAACTTGTATACAATACTCTGATTTTGCCAAAGCTTCATCTGATTAGGTTGCGTAGATCCTGATTAAAAAAAATCACGATTTCGTCGCGTGTTGTTTAGGGTTAAATTAAGTGAGTTGTGTAATTAGTGTTTTAAGAAGCTCATAGGGTTTGAGTTATTTTAATAGGATTGATGTTTACATCGAAAAACCTAATTTTGCAGGAAGTTATGGCGAGTGAAGATGAATCGATTGAACAAAAGGCTGCTGCTCGTAAAGAGGCACTTAGAGCTCTAAGGGCAGCTCAGGAACTGTCAGAGACCAAGGAAGACGGAGAAGATGAAGCAGTCGAAGAAGAGTGAGTATGCTTATGCTTTTTGTTCTTTGCATATATGTTGTCTACTCTATCGATAGTCTTGTTTCGAAGAACAATTTATCTTTAGAGGAGGAACCAATCTGTTTCTTGTTGTGTGTTGTTGACTAATGCAAAATTGCAAAGCTAGGAGCTCCCCTAGGACTTTGGATTTGATTCTCTCCTTAGTGGTGTTTATGCCTAATCCTTTACCAAACAGTTTTGCCATTACAGATTGCATTCTTGTGTATACTTTAGCCTAGATGATTGGTTTTTGTTGCTTGCTTTATTCGTGCTAAAATACTTCTTTTTTATTCCGGTTCATGTGCTTATATTGCTCTTGATTTTTACAGTGGTCCAGCCATGAAATTTAGAAATTATGTGCCTCAAGCTAAGGAGCTTCAGGATGGTAAAGTTGCTCCACCAGAGCTACCTCAATTCGAAGATCCGATAGTTGCACTTCCAGCTGCTGTGGAGAAGAAAGAGGTGTGTGACTGACCACAATAGGCCTCTTGTGTTTGGAATTTTTGTTTGCTGACTTGTGCCTCTTAAGCTTAAAACGGAATTTGTCTTTTGCAGGACCCATTTGTCAACATTGCTCCAAAGAAGCCTAACTGGGACCTTCGAAGAGATGTGCAGAAGAAGCTTGATAAGCTCGAAAGGCGGACTCAAAAAGCAATGTACAAACTCATGGGTAAGTGGCAACTGTTTCTATATTCTTGATATCATCTGTGGAAGTTTTTTATGAAGGATAGATTAATAAGACCTTTCATTAGTCTGCGGTTCATGATTAACACTTTGAGCACCAAAACTGTTGGTTTATCACTTCCAAAATAGAGTGATATGTTTGTGTTTTTTATTATGGAACTAACATATGCATTTTCATCTTGTAATTGCAGCTGAGCATGAGAAAGAACGTGAGATAACTGAAGCTGATGGTAACACCATAGAAAGTTGAAAGCTGACGACATCATCAAAGAAGCCACCGAATCATCTTATATTCTACTCAGTTAAAGCTTCTATTCAAAGTGACTAGACCATAGGACTTGATTTCTCTTGTGAAAAAACCTACTGTCGTAGACATAGACACAAGAGTATGTTTATGTTCTTGTGTCAAGAAAAAAACGTTTAACAATTTTTGGACTTGGATAGTGAATCAGTGATGTTTATATTTCGGGCCGGCGTAGAACAATATGGCGCTGTTTGTGTTTTCCCAAAGATTTGGTCCGTTCAACTCGGTTTTTAACTGTTTCTTTAGGTTTGTTGTGATTTACTTTTAATTTTGTTATCTTCGTTTAAAACTCGACTTAATCTGAGCAGCGATCTTGCCTGAAAACTTGTGAAAAATTCAAAGACTGACCGAGTCTGATGAGAAAACATCACGGAGCTCCTAAGAACTTTCTTCTGGGAATGTTGATTCCACAGTGGATGATGGATTTTAGATACAACATTGGTTTATTATTATTTTAGGAAACAATCAAAAATAGTTTTTGTTTTCCAAAGCTCAAACCTAATGTACAAATTCAGTAAAGCTTTCGACACCATCTCACCTATAATCTTAAGACCTTTTATTGGTGCTCACTTCTCATGTATCCGAGCTCCATAGAAACAGTATTATTCTCCAGCATGAAGCTGAGTAAACACTAGGCCAAGATAAACCAAGATTTATGCTTTTCGAGGAACAAGCAATGAAAAGCTATAGACTTCCATGTGATTAGATGCACCACCAGACAGATCCCAAATCTGTAGAGCAATAAAGGATACCGTGATATTTAATTTCAAGGCTTCGATCAACATAAACTTATGGTCCTATCATTGTTTCAAATGGAAAAGAGCAATCTACAAAGCCTTTGGTATCGAGAGTTGTGAATAAAGCTCACATGAAAAATCTACCAACTCAGTATCTCTAATTTTCTTTCTGATGGAAATACCTAATATGAAATCACCTTCCCAAGTAAAAAAAAAACCATCAAGTCAGATGGAGCCTGAGATTAGTGCTCCACAAATTCATCTTGACAAACACACCAACATCAAGCATTTTCATAAGTTTTCACCCTTTTCTAATAATTTACCTCAAAAGTTATCTAGCTATAGCCACTCTGTAATTGAGAATTAGATCCTCATTTTTCTTCCATATATATGCCCGTACAGTTGCTAAACTCATATCTGGAGATAAGACCTGGAATAATCACAGAAAAGCAGCTTGTTAAGCCTCATACTCCAAACAATTAATTGAGACACTCTTAAGTGATCAGAAGTTGAGCAATAATCGAATCTCTTGAAGTCTGACTTGCCTGGTTATTGCATAAGATTTCGATGGAAGGTCTAAGTTTCTGCCAAGGCTTTAAACCAGACTGTAGCAATCCATTTCCTGCAAACAGTGACTGAGGTTGTCCTCCTGAAGCACTTGCTGCATCAATAGCTAGACTATCCAACGGATTGTCCAGGACCATCTTTTCCACAACGTAATTGGTAACCTACATAGACATGTACGAAGCCACTTAATAACAGAGATGGCAAGCAAAACTACAAGTTAATTTACAGATAAATGCATAAATGCACCTTGTGAACTCTTAAGATCCGGGGTGCACTAAGTTTCCCTAGTGTAACCACCTGCACAGTTGAGCCTTCACATGGATGTAGGAAGAAGCTTAATCTGGAAATTTGAAGAGCTTTCAAAGTTAGAGATTTTATGGAAGATGTTTTATCTATTTATATAAAAATGTAAGAACATCAGTGATGAAAATGCTAAAAGTCCAAACTATTTTTTTGATTAGAGAACGAGGTAGTGCTGAATACTTTGTATTTTCTCTAGGTGGAAGGCGATTGTTCAAGACAGCGTCCAAGCACCACAATGGGAAGTCCTTCTCATCTTCAGTTCCAGTAAACTCGGTTATCTTCTTCCTCCATGGTCCTCCTTGAGAACCCTCGGTTATGATGGAAGGAGGAGAGACAGAAGAAAACTCGAACGGAGGATACACCGGATCACTTGCAACACTACTGTCTTCAGTTTTTGATGCACTTAGATTTTTTTTGGTATCTTTTACAGATAAAGTATCTCCAGATGCAAGAACTTGGGGTTTTGGTTTGTGCTTCTTCTTTGCCAGCCAGTGACCCATCAGGCCTTTCAGTGTTTCACGAGCTAGATTAATCTACAAGTCACATAATCCAAAATATTCATTTATGGTAAAAGAAATCCATTAATTATATGCAACAAAACTGATTAGCTTCGACATAACTAAAAGCAGGCATTTAATTTACCTTATCATCTTCAGGTCTCCCAGAAACTTTAAGGTCTGCTGAATACATCTCAGCAGAGAAGCATTGTGGAGTCTCCAAATGTACAGATAAGCATCCAAGTTTTGTATCCACAGTAAACCATGATGGAATGCTTACCTAAAAAAGCAAATATGAGCATAATATCATTACGTTAAACAAATATGCTAATCTCACTAACGATAAAGACCATAACCTTTGAAAATAAATCAAGAGACTTACCATCTCAAACAATTCTTCTTTCTTCTCTTCAAATGAAATCTGCAAAGATGGAGACAGATATATCTCTTTGACTTAGTACATCTCCATTTGCATTTGGAGCTAAATGTAAATGATATATTGATATTTCAAATATCATAAACTAAAAAAAAGATGTCTAGGTTCCGCAGTTACCTTTCCGTAGTCCTGTACCACAACACCCCTAGTGATATCCCATAGTTTCACTGAGCCAGCTGCGTCCTGCAAAAGAGAAACCAAACACATATTATTGACCCCTCTACAAAACTATCAATGGCGGTCTCTTGCCAGAGAAATCTAAGTTACCTTGGTTACAATTTGCCTTTTATTATTCAAAATCACATGTTGCACAATCGGGTGAGTTCCTGTAACAGTTATTGACGGCTCCTTGTAGGCAGGGGCCTGCAGACAAGCGAAAACTTAACCTCACTGAATCAACAAAGGGTAAGCATTTACAGTAACGAATTTGTTTTTGCTTACTGGATTTAGTCCTTCCAACGACACCCTCGCCCTATTAAAAGACAAATTCCCAGCCAAAAAAGAGCCACCTCGTTGAAAGACCTTTTGAGGACTCTGTACTTCGGCAGGCCATCTCTCTAAAGAGGAGTCTGTAGTTGCAACCCATATACTATCATCTTGCAAAGCTAATTGCTGAATTGGATGGTCCTTAGTGCACAGCAAAACACTCTCCCTTGTTGCCAAGTCTGTCAAGTATAACTGACGGAAACATAAAACATGAATGAAATTGAAAAGGGAAGTTATACATGGAAGGGAACCAAAGAAAGAAGCAAGTTCGGTTTCTACTCACACATTGGTCTCTTCCACCGCTATAAACATGACTAAATGATGGAGTGCATGCAAGCGCCCAAACTGAATCTGTATGTACGGCATAGGTATGAAGACATCTCTGCTGACCTAGATCCCATAGTCTAGAAATAAATTTAGAACCAGTTAGAACTGAAATAATCACTATAACCTCATCCACTGGGTATCATAGTTACGAACTAATTAAGAAATACATACCTTATCATAGAATCAGAGGATCCAGACAAGCAAAACCTGCAGTCTCAAAGTGAGAAACACGAGGAAACTCAGTCAGTCAGAGAAAAAAATAGAAACAAAATAAACCATTGCTGGCAAAAGAAAAGAAAAAACTTTACCTGCCAGTCGAGTCCAGAAGCAGCACTCTGACATTATCTGTATGCCCCCTAAGCTTCATACTCTTTGAGCCGGTTCTCGGGTCCCAGACACGTAAAACCTGCAATAAAAAGAAAGAACTGAGTAGTATTCAAAAATCAAAAACCCAACAAGATTTATCGGTTCTTGTTCCCAGGTATATTCTATGCAACCTGGATTGTATGAATACCTTCTCTGTTCCACCAGAGACGAGCATCGTCCCGGTATCATTCATCGCCAAAGCATACACGGACTCCTTATGGCCTTTGGCAATTGTTGGTGTGTACCCATGAGATGGAGATGACTGCACAGAGATATTGTTGCTTGAACCAACAGTTCTTAAACTTGTAACAGGACCATTTGCACCATTTGAAGAAGAACTATCTTCATTAGCGTCATTAGGTTTTGTAACTGGTGACAAAGCAGCTTCGATATCCCATATAAAAACTTCCCCACCAAGGCCACCAGATGCAACAACATTACTCTAAAAGTTGCGACATCAAGATAGGATCAGAATGTGACAATGAGAAGCACATAAATCCTACAAAACTTGCACCACCATACCAAGAATTTTTTTTTTCAGGTGGAACTATAAAGGAAAAAAGCATGAAGAATGACAAATTACATTTTTTGCCGCAACTGCCAAACAAGTAACATAGTCAGAATGCTGTCGGAGAGTCCTCGTACAGACTCCAGCTGATAAGCCGTCCCATGTCTAGATACAGAATATTAAGCCGCACTTAGAAACCAATATGGTAATACAAAAACAAAACAAAGTATAATGTCGGTTATATCTGCTGGCAAGACATTCACAAACCTTGACTGTAGTGTCTGCAGAGCAAGAAACAAGAGTGCTTTCACCAGCCAGAGTAGCGTCGTTCACCTGACCAGTAAACATGGGGGTTTAAAATAATTAGATGCAAAATAGAACAGGATTCACCTCAGTAAACACAGGATCCTAATTACCACTGATCATCTCTATACAAATATAAATTTCAAATGCCAGGAAAACTATATACCCAGTCAACATGAGACTCAAACGTAGCAGAGCAAAAGGTAGCATCATCATCAAATGCCCATCTCTTGAGAGTACCATCACGACTTCCAGTGAAGAGGTAACTTTGATCATGAGAAACAGACGACTTCAACACATCCAAGCAATTAATGCCAGCACAATGCTGCAGGATGCACATAACATAAGAAGAAAATCATCAGGATTGAGTTGAGAATGAGATGTCACTTCATACAATTTCAACTATTAATAGGAGCTAGAAAAATAAACAAGTGCGGATTGCAACAAACAAAATTGGTGTAAAACAACCTGACCTTTGTGTCGTTGGCATCATTTAATACGTAAGTAAGCTTTTTCTCTTTGCGAGTACGAACAGAACCGCCATTACTGCCGGCACTTCCAACCCGGTGCATTTCAAATTATCCTGAAAGGAGAAGCACAAAAAAAGTAAGGGACAAAACAACCTCCTCTATATAGTTATCATCATCATCATCATCCAAAACGAAACAACACCAACACAAATACGTTGCTAAAGACAAAGCTGGTAGTAGAGTGAGTAATCTGAACTGGGAACGAACAAAAGAAAAACCTATGGGACAGCCATAGAGATTCCCCCCAAGCTCAGAGTAAGATTCTACAGAGAATCTTAATTATTCCGGTCAAAAAAAAAAAAAAAGAGTTATCCACATCTAATAACAGTTTTCTCAATTGACTCATCATCAAAGGAGATCAAAATCAAAAAGGCCGCACACAATTCCGATGTACAAGAGACAGATTACAAAATCAATCATCACTACTCAGCTCTCTAAGACTCCCACCCAACTTTTGATCCATACACAGTACCCCAACAAAAAACAATCATCGATTTGTACATCGAACATACACGATTAGTTCCAACTACTTACTCAATTTCTAAGAGGATAACAATAATATCTAAAGAAGAGGAAAAAAAAAAGTGGAATCAGTCGTAAGCGAAATTATTAAACATACCTTAATCCGAACTTCAGATGTAATCGATGATTGTAACAACGTGATTAAGCAACCCAAAAACACACAGACACAGAGTTTTTGGAAAGGAAGATACAAACCCTAGAATCGATCTTTAGCGCGGGGGGGGGGGGGGGGGGGGGGAATCGGATTGTTATCAAAAAAGACTCGAGACTTGGGAATCGGATTGATCTCAAAAAACTTTTAGCACAAATTTGGAAAAAATATTAGAGAAAAAAAAAACAATTAAATTAAAGAGTCAATAAAAAGGAAGAAGTCAGAAGAAGAGCAAAGCCGTGATTGCGTTTTGGAGAATTGGAAGAAGAAGAGAAGAACGAACAAACGAACGAAAATAATAAAAAGTTTTTTTTTTTTTTTAATAATTTGGGAAATTGAGGAAACACAACAAAAGTCACAAACTCTATCTCTCTCTCTCTCTCTCTCTCTCTCTCGCGCACTATCAAAAAAAGACTCGAGACTTGGTAAAATCAGCCCATATCACAATTGGGACTACTACTCTCTACAATAGCGTTTTAGTCCTACTAATTTATTCATAAAAATCGAAATTTTTATTTATTTTTTTATTTTTTGGGATGGATAAACATTAATAATATATGCTATTTTCTTATTGGATGGATGACGGTTGCTAAAAGTTATTTCAGTTTTTGACCACAAAAAAAAAAAAAAAAAAATGTTTGGGGTAATTTTGTAATCTTATAAATCGCTAGTGGAATAGTTTGTTAGTGTGATCGATCACCAAAGAGAGAGCACTCGAAGATAATAACAAGTTTGGTGAAGTCCAATCAAAATATCTTTACATTACGAATTGTAAAAGATCAAGTGAGGAGGTCAAGAACATGGTATGTGTGTGTGGCACAATAGAAGAAATTATTGGTATACAATCATTAATTTCTTATAAATCTAAGCATTCATTGCCTGAAGATATTATCCTAAAAACTTTCAGATCCTTATGAATTGAAACAAACAAACAAACACATGCTCATTCACCTTGTTTTGTGTTATATACTTACTTTTTTTTTTTCTTTTTTTTTTTTAATATACTTACTTCTAATGAATACTACTCATAATCATCTTTTTTTTTTTGGACAAATCATCTATATCCAAACATCAAATCTTATTCCTTCTAAGACAAATATTACCTATTAGAAATCATAACTAGAAAAACAAATTATGCAACAAAAATACTTTTGATTCTAAAGCAATAGTAAACAAACACTTTGTTTTTTCTTTTCAAATGTAATGTAAAAAAAAAGTAATTAAATTAGTAAATACTAAATACAATGCATTACGAATCCATTGTCTCACTTGTTTTTTTCTTTCTTTGACATTCATTGTCGCACTTAAAAAAACATAAGTCAAAGGCTTCGATAGATCAACACCTTTTAAAATGGGTAAATTACAAAACAAAACTCTTTTTATACAATAAAACTTATTTGACAAATGTCCTTCAAATATATATTCTTACCAAACAACAACAAAAAAAAAAAGGAAAACATTGACAGTTTTACCGTTAATTCATGATTATTTTTTTATAAAAGTGTCCTGCAATGAGCATCTTGATTTAGGATTAAATCCTAAAAAGCTTTACAGCTGTAAAAAAACCTAATAGTATTATTATAAATTAGGATCTGAATCACAAAATATATATAAGAAAAAAAGAAAAAAAAAACTAAATTTTACGACATTACTATTATTGGTTAAAACGAACTTATTTCCACTACTAGTTTCCTAAAGCAGAGTCGGTTTGTGGGGATCTCTCTCTTTCTTTCTTCTTCAATGGCGTTTCTCTCCTATTCTTCATCGTCTCCGGCGACGATGCAGAAAGGAATCTTTGTCTCCATGCCCGTACTTATACTCTCGGTTTCGTTCGCAGCTATTGCCTTTTTCCTCCTCTCTTCTTCTCTCTCGTCTTGCTCCTGTCCTCCTTCTATACCTTCCCCTGTTAACGACGCCGTTGAAGCTCCCGTCGGCGTTGATGTGAGGATATCGCCTACAAAAGATGATATTGAGTGGGTTAGAGATCTGATTAGATCCAACGGTTTGCATATGCAGAAGAATGAGCTTCGCAAAGGGATTAATCCTCGCACTAGGGATCAACAACTCGCAGATCTGATTCAGTAATCATCCCTACAGGCTCCTTTTTTTTTGTTGGATACTTTTGAGTGTTATTCTGATTTGATGTTAGCTTAGCTAAGTGGTTAAAGTTCGGTATATAAAGATCGAATTTTTTAATAGATATGTGTATGTGAAGTCAGTAGCTTTATATGGCTTCATTGCATCCTCTTTTAAGTAATTAGAAAGTGACAAATTTTATAGTTTTTGAATCCATATCTATGAATGAAGTCGTATAATTTACTGTTACTATATTGGAAATTGAAGATCACAGACCTTACATTGGATAGTGAGAGCAAACGGATCTGAGTGCTGTTTAGAGATTTAGCTATGGAGTTTGTCATGTAGATTGGTCGTATCAGAGTGTTATTTTGTTTAACTCTAATATAGTCACCGTCTTTGCAAAAGTAGTGGTTCATTTTCATTGTTCTGTTTTTTTATACTCTAAAGGGTCTGTTTTGGCATTACCTTTTTCCTGATTTCACTCTCTTTGAAATTCAGGTACAAGGGTATATCTCATTACGAAGGAGATGAAGCAAACAACCATACAGCTCTTCCATGCCCTGGTGAGTTACTAGTTGAGCAGCATCACAGCAACTATGGTGAACCATGGGCAGGTGGTCGTGATGTATTTGAGTTTTTGGCTGAATCAGCTAAGCTTAAACCAAACTCCCGTGTTCTAGAAATTGGATGTGGCACTTTGCGTGTTGGTTTGCATTTTATCCGTTATCTTAGTCCCCAACATTTTCACTGCCTTGAAAAGGATGAGCTTTCGTTAATGGCTGCTTTAAGATATGAGCTTCCAGCTCAAGGTCTTCTACATAAACGACCTCTTATTGTAAGAGGCGATGATATGGAATTCAGCAAGTTTGGTTCAGATACAACCTATGATCTGATATATGCAAGTGCTGTCTTTCTCCACATGCCTGATAAACTCGTGTGGACTGGTCTCGAGAGATTAGTGGAAAAGTTAAAGCCTTACGATGGGAGAATCTTTGTTTCACATAACGTAAAGTTTTGTTCGCGGTTAGGAGGAGACAAGTGTGCGCAGAAGCTAGCAAGTTTAGGACTTGAGTATCTTGGGAAACAAACACATGATAGCTTGCTGTTCAATCACTACGAGATCTGGTTCGGGTTTAGACGGTTCAAAACATAAAGCCGGGTGAAGTTTTTGCTGAGTCTATTTTAGTTTTCTTGACACGCCATTGTTCTCCATTCTCTGAGGATTGGATCAAGAGGTTTAGATATTGTTTTGGTGAACAAAAGCAAAGATTCTCTACAAAGGTTGTGAATTAGAAAGATTGTTCTGTATCAAATTACTTTTATTTTTGTGTCTATGTTCAGAGAGATATTTCACGTATTGTTTATATAGCCAATTGATTTAAGAAATTCTTTTGTTTGTAACCAAAGACAAATTCTTTTTCATATTTTAAAAGTTGTTACCACTTTGTTTGCCAGTAGTTTGATATAATGTAAACAATAGTACGCAAAAAAAAGGTTCCACCTGAAGTTACCATTCAAGAGACACAGACATGTCCAAACAGATCACAGAAGGATCACAGTACCATTTTCTGCAACAAGCAGCCATCATTTGAGAAATAAAATACTACATCTTAGAAGAACTAAGACCATCAGACTGACAATTATAGACCACACTCAATCTAAGACAATGGGGAAATCTTTTCTTAACCCACCTTGATCTTCAACCTCACCAGTTTTACCACAACCCTCGCTCTGACTTTCTGTCTCTTCTGCTTCCTCACCGATAGAGCTATCAGGCGTGAGTGGAACACTGGTGATAGCAGCAGGGTCTAGCTCGAAAGAACCAGCGGGAACTCCCTCTCTCTCCTTTCCATTTAACTTAAGTGATGGCACCCTGTGAGAGAATATTTGCATTTCCTCTGGTGCGATCATGAGTGAGACGACTCCATCCTTGCCAGCTTGTTCATAGACCGATACAAATCCCTCAACCTTTCCTAAATAGGCCACTCCAACACCTAGACAATCGTCAAAGTTGACCAGAACTTCCACAAAGTCATACTTATAAGGAGGCTTGTGCTGTTTGGGGTTATTGTTCCAGCTTTTGCTCCAGTCTCTGAAAAGAGCCCACGTTTCTCCTTTCCTTGGAACCACAGCGATGAAGTGTCTGCTATTTATGATGGGATTCATCACATGAGAAAAGGTCAACTGGCTTATGGTTTCTGTGATCCCTACTTTGAACCTCCCACAAGCAGCAGGAACAACAGAATCCTCATCTTTATGTTCAAACCATGTCAACTGAAGACTCGTCCCACGTTTATTAATTTTCTTGATCCGTCCATACAACCTAGGCATAGAATCTATACCATCGTATAGAGCCCATACTTGACCAGCCTTGAAAGATGTCATCGTCTTGCTGAAATCTGCAAACTCTGAATCAACACACAATAATGGCTCATGGTCCTCCTCATCACTGTCATCTATGGAGACAACTTCTTCAACATCTTCTTCATGTCCTTCACTTATTTGTACAGGAGAGGATGTAGAAGCCGAATCTTTTTCCATGTCTTCATCATTATGGTTGTATTGTCCAAGAGCCTCAGCATCTCTACCATTCGTTGCCAACAGTGAAGGCTCAGATTCTAGCCTACGTCTCTTCCGAGTCCCTGCTTGCATAGATAGTTCTTCAACTTCTCTCTGTTTCAATTCAATCTCTTGCTCCCTTTCTTCAAGTTCCTTTTCCTTTAACTCTAGATACTTCCTCTTAACATCAATCTCTATGGCTTCTTCCAGCTTTCTCAGTTCAAAAATCTCTTCTTTCTTCTCCAGTTCAGCTGATTTCTCTCTGAACTCATTCTCCCTCGCTTCAAGTTCCTTAAGAGATGCTTCCATCAGTTCAGCTTCCTTTCTCCTCCTCTCCAGATCCAGAATCTGTTTCCTTACAGATTCCTCCTTCAAATCCACTTCCATGGCTCGTTGCTTTAGCAAATCAAACGGCTTGTCGATTTCTTCCCACCGTAGCGATGAATCAAGAACTGATGAAGCTTTCTCATGAATCTGGTCTAAAATTTTATGCATCTCCTCCTTTTTTTGATCAACCCCCTCCACTACCATAAGGTCATATGCAGAAACCCTAAGCATTCAAAAATCAAATAAAAATACAATCTTTCATGAAAAATAAACGATTTGAGGCATTCACACCGCAGAAAACAAAAGCTTTCAGAGAAATAAGAAAAAGAAAAAACCTTTGTCGAGGTTCGTCTTCAGTTTGTGCCGGTGCCGGCTCCTGCTCCGGCGTGGGCGTGTCTCTTCCGAAAGATTGTGAATTTTCCGGTTCCATTATGGTTTTGCCTCGTTTTAGTTTGCTGTAAAGATTGGAGCTTTCTGAGGAAGAAGTATACTGAGAAAGTTTGCTTTTTTTTTCAGTTAGACAGAGAGTAAATTTGAAAACCAATTTTGAAAAGAAGAGAGAGATGACTGAAAATAGAATAAAATGGAGGGAGGATCATAAAAGTTTCAGGACAAATAAGTACGTATTTTTGTTTTTACAGCCGTTGGATTAAATTTCTTAAACCGTTAGATTACTTATATTATTGCTAACCGTTGGATTAAATTATCTTTGACCGTTGGTTTACTGAAATCATATTTTCTTTTGACCAGAGTTTTCTGATTATTATTTTTAGCCGTTTGATTTCGTTTGTCAGAAGATGAGAATCACGAGATTGATTGATTGCAATGGGAAGGGATTGGTTTGGTAAATGAATCATTAACTTTTAATGAAGTAAGCAAAGCACAATCAATATAAATTTGAAAAAATTACCTTTAAAAGTTGGATACATTCATCTTGTAAAATACTAAAATTAGTGGTTCAAGTATCATCTCGTGTTCAATTTTTCTAGTTCTAGTTTACTAATCTGAAAGATTAGAGCTTTTCTATGTGTTGCCATTACTTTTTTTCTGATTTAACGCTGTTGGAAATGAAGCAAAACAAGCACACAGATGAGTTATACTACTAGTTGAGTTGCGTATTTTAAGTAAAAAATAGGAAGCAAAACAAACACACAGATGAGTTACCATTACTTTACTAGGCTGAAGGCTCACAAACACATGCCAACTTCAATCTAAGACAATGGGGATATCAAGTCTTGATCCATTTTGATCTTCGAAGACCTCGCTTTCTTGTTCTGTTTCTTCTGATTGATCAAGACTGAGTATAGAGCTGGGGATAGCAGCAGGGTCTAGTTCGAAAGAACCAGCTGGAACTCCTTCTTTTTCTTCTCCATTCATTCTAAATGATGGAACTCTATGAGAGAATCTACGCATTTCCTCTGGACTGATCATGAATGAGATGACTCCGTGCTGCTTAGCTTTTTTATAGACCGATACAAATCCTTCAACCTTCCCTAAATAGGCCACTCCAACACCTAGACGATCATCAAAGCCGTGAAGAACTTCCACAAAGTCATACCTATAAGGAGGCTTGTGCTGCTCCGTGTTCTTTTCCCAGCTTTTGCTCCAGTCTCTGAAAAGAGCCCACGTTTCCCCTTCACTCGGATTCACAGCGATGAAGCGATTGCCACGTTTTGTGGGATGCATCTCATGAGAAAAGGTCAAGTGGCTTATGGTTTCTGTACTCCCCCATTTGAACCTCCCACAAGAAACAGGAACAGAAACAGATTCATCATCTTTAGATTCAAGCCATGTGACTCGAAGCCTCGACTGAGACTTGGTAACTTGCTTGATCCGAGCATACCACCTAGGCATAGAATCTATACCATCATACAGAGCCCATACTTGACCAACCAAGAAAGAGCTCATAGTCTTGGTGAAATCATTAAACTCAGATTCAACACAATTTTGTTGTTCTGTATCTTCATCATCACTGTCATCTGTCAAGACAACAACTTTATCAATATCTCCTTCATGTGCTTCACTTACTTGTACAGGAGAAGAAGCTGAAACTTGTTTCTCCTCAGTCAAGTCAACCTTCCTCGAATCCTGAAGCAAACAAGGCAATTTCTCTTGTGCGTTAAGTTGAGAAGCCACCACCATTTCATCGTTCTTCAGAACCAACCCCACCACATCTGCTTCCAGAAGCTGTTTCATACCACATCTGCTTCCAGAAGCCTCAGTCTTCCTCGCTCTATCTTCTTCAACCAGAATCACTCGCCCTTCCTTATTCTCTAGCTCCAGAATCTGTTCCTTTACTGATACCTCCTTCAACTCTACTTCAACGGCTAGTACTGATGAAGCTTTCTCCTGAATCTTATCTAAGATATTATTATGGTTCTCATCCTTTTCTTGATCTAAACCCTCTAAATCACCCTCCACCACCATAAGATCATAAGCAGAAACTTGTTTCTCCTCAGTCAAGTCAATCTTCCTCGAACCCTGAAGCAAACAAGGCGATTTCTCTTGTGCGTCAATTTGAGAAGCCACCACCATTTCTTCGTTCTGCATCTCAAGAGCCAACCCCACCACATCTGAGTCCAGAACCTGTTGCAGATCAGATTCATTTTCTATCTCCTCCAATGCACTCGTTGGCTCAATGATGGAAGCCTCAGTCTTCCTCGCTGTATCTTCTTCAACTTGCTCTTCCTTCTTCTTCTTCTCCAGCTCTAGAATCTGTTCCCTTACAGATACCTCCAAATCTACATCAATGGCTAGTGATAAAGCTTGCTCCTTTTCTTGATCTAAACCCTCTAAATCACTATCCACTACCATAAGATCATAAGCAGAAACCCTAATAATTTCAAAAAAAACCAAAAATCCGGTCATGAAAACCAAAATTAAACCGATCAGAGAGAGAGATCCATGTAATCGGAAGCTTCCAGAGAAAAAAGAAAAATTTAACCTTTCTCGAGATGGATCTGCAGTTTGTACCGGCGCCGGAGTGTCTCTCCGGAAAGGTTGTGACTTTACCGGTTCCATTACAAATTTGCCTCCTTTTAGTTGCTGTGAAGAAGATTGGAGATTTTGAGCTATAGGAGGAAGAAGACTGTATAAAGTTTGCTTCTTTATTTTGATTTATTACCGTTAGACACATCAAATTTGAGAAAGAAGACAAAGAGAGAGAGAGAGATGATTCGACTGAAAATAGCAAAAAATTGGAGGGAGACTCAGAAAAGTTTTGCATACACAATTCGAGTAAAAACAAATACAGAAAGAAGAGTCAAAGTCCGTCGTTGGATCAAATTATTTTCAACCGTTTGATTATTTTTGAGCAAATCTCTATTATGTCCTTTTTCACATATGTGTCTGTCTATCAGACGAGAAAGATAAGCCCATTAAACATATATAATAGGCCCAATATATAATAGGCCCAATAGATATTAGGTCACAAGAATATACATGAGAAAAACATATCTATGCTATGCAACACAAATATAAACAAGAGAAGTAGAGAACAGTTATAAATTAAAAAAAAAAAGATGGTTGATGATGATGGAAAGAAAGAGAGTCGTCGACGTAATTAATAAAAAGTGTAAAAACATCCATGATCCATCTACTCGGGTTAATGTACTTGAGCTATATATAAAAAAAACAAAAGTTCATTTAATTACTCCCTCCGTTTCATAATATACGATGTTTAGAGGATTATTTTTGTTTCATAATATAAGATGTTTCCAACTTTCTATGCAACTTTTAGATTAATTTTATATTTTCTATTATGCAGTCTTGGGTATGATTGGTTAAACTTTTTAAAAGTAACTTTTTCTTAATATGTGTGTTTCTACTAAAACATCCTATATTTTGAAACAGAGGGAGTATTAAAGAAGTTAAATAGTTTTGTGATAAATGAATAAAAACAAAAAAAAAATTGAGGGGGATGGGAAAGAGATAAAAAGGTTATAGCAAAATGACAAAGAATATTAAAGAAAAGATTGCGACAGCTGAGGTGTGATCATTTTGAATCCCTTAATAGGACAACAAACACTATTTTTTTAATTTTATTATTTCTTTCATATAAACTTTACATTAAAAAAAAAAAAAAAAAAAAAACAAGCTGTTCTCCATAGATGTTGACCGCCAAACTCTAATGCTTCCAAATCTTATTTGGTCATTTTGTTTTTTGCTATGCACCTTTTTACAAGCCACACGCCTCTTTCCCTATCTTTTTTATTATTTTGTTAACATTTTCGATATAGGTTTTGCTTTGGTACGTATACGGTATACCATTATCATTATACAACTAGAATATGACCCGTGCTAGAGCACGGATTGAAATTCCTTCATTTAGTTTATTTTGGTAATTTTTATTTAAAACATCGTATATATAATTATTTTATTTGTTTTAAAAGGTTTTTTGTTGGATGGAAATACTATGGCATGAAATCATAGGTTGAATATGACTTATGAAAATAACATCTATTCCGTAAGTTATATTCTAGTATATCTAGATTTTGGCCTCTGGTAGAAAGCGGATTAAGTTGTGAGATAAAAAAAATTGTTTGTTAATTTAATTTGATTTGTTTAGTGTTTAAAATTATATATTGTATTTTGATTGTTAATTCTATGACTTAATCTATAGTATAGCGCATATTAATTTTAGGACCCATGCTATAACAAATCAAATTAAAAATTATAAACATTCTAATTTGAGTGAGTAACGCATATTAATTTTTAGGTATAAACATTCATAGGTATGACTTAATCTATAGTATAGCGCATATTAATTTTTTTCCATATTATTTACCCATGCTATAACAAATCAAATTAGAATGTTTATAATTTTTAACTTTTTAATTTTAAAGATTCTAAATTAAATTATTTTAAAAGTTTATTATTGTATATAAAACTATACAATTCAACAAAAGAAATATATGAAATGAATTTAAATATTCAAATTTTGACCCGTTACTCAGTCAAAATTTTCTGATAAAGTTAGGTAAGATTTTATTTTTTTAGTATAGTCGGAAATCACTTGTAATCTACGGAAGAGTGATTAATTTCTATTAATTTCTGAGATTTGTTTTATTTATATATGGTTAGTTAAATATTCTTTGAGATTTTATTTTATTCTTTGTAATATCCTTTTTAAGAGGATCATAATCTTAAATCTATATAACCTATCAAATAAATAATCCATATAATCTATTAAATAATTAATCTTAATTATAACCAATATTAATATTATATGGTCTATCAATTTGAAGTCGTGTACTTCCGTTTTATTAAATAGAGGATATTTTTAAACAATCATAATTTTAAAAATATGTTTTCTCGGAAAATGTTTAAAATATGGATATTTTGTATATTTTTTCTTCTGATTAATGGGCCATATGTGGATTAAAAGATACTAAACAAACGATTTACAATGCCATAATTGGGCCTATGTTATCGTAGAAGCCTATTATGTATTACTATTGTTTATTATAATATATTATCTGATTAAAAAACCGAAGATATATTTGCTCCACGATTTATGGGATTTATGGATTTATTATTTATTATCTATATATGAAGAGTTGTTAATATATGGTGAATGATTTATGATTAATGTATATCCTGTGTATAACCTATTCATATGCATTTGTAACCATTTATAAAAAATATAAAGTCTACAAAAAACTAAGTTGTGTACTTCCCTTTTATTAAAAGGGAGATTGTGATTATAGTGCTTATACAATCAATACTTAACCATGTGTATATGCCCTTACATGCAATTAAAACACAAAAGTTCAAGTCTATGTTGTATAGAGGTTTGACAAAAGAAAAAAGAAATAATGTTATATAGAGATCTACCCAAGTAATATAATTAATATCGATCAAGAAGCATGTTAGAACTACGTACGTACATGTTTCCTCGAACTACCCATATTGTATGATTATATCGCGCACGGTACGTATAATCTACATGGTGTTGATTACTGTTCTTTGGAAAACTTTTTTGAATATGTTCTTCAGCATTAAACTTGACTATATATTTACTTTCTACCTAGTTGAGTAAATTAGTAATTCTCAACATAATCGATCTTAGATACTGTATAAAACAATTACCGACACTAGTTTAGATTTTCCCAAATTTAAATTTACCGACATGGATTACTTTAATTTTTGTCTTAAACGTTTTACCGACAATACTTTCTAGCTGAGATTTCACGACCGAGATTGTGACACTCATTAACATAATTTTAAAGATTTAAAACCCAAAAAAAAAAGCAGCCTGTTAGCCTGCCATTTCAGCACCCAATCTTAACCACTTTCAATCATCAAATTGTAACATACTTGTCTCATATACATGCTTATTAAGGACTTTACGCAACACGCATAATTATATATACCTTATTGATTAGCTCGACACACTTCTATCAGTGGAGTTATATAATTAACTGAATCAATATAACGTAGTAACTCTTAATTATGAATAGTATTTCTCATTAAGATCTTTTTATGTATATGTAGCCCATACAGGACATAAATAATTGAGTTAAAAAAAAGTTAAAGCTATATATCGGTATAATAACTAAAAATAGTCATATGCTTTTTTTCGGCAGTTACTACAAGACTTACCCTTTTTAATTAAGTGGCTGATTTAATTTTAGTTGGCATAATTTAGATATTTAAGCTTTAATATTCTTGTCGTTATTTGGAAAAGAGTTGATCAACAACAATGACATATACACTCTACAGAAATTGTTAAATGCTTTCTTCCGGCTGGCCCATAGTTTTTTTAAAAATAAAAAGAAAGTTATTATTCCACGAATAAAAAATTGACACCATTACACTATTCAGCTCAATTCGTTATCAGTTAACTACTACTACTACTACTAAACATGAACTAATCATCATTATACAAAAGTTGTGTGGTGAGATCTATGCTAAAAAGAAAAAAACGAATAACGCATAGTCTTTTTGATGAAAGATGATGATGATGACATAGTATATGATATGGTAATGAAGAATATACCAATTCTTATCCTAAGAACATATTCTCTCTTTTGTGTTAGTGACACTTTAGAAATAAATAAATACTGTATATAGTTTTGTTGGATTAATCACTCTCCTCCCCCTACTCATGCGTCGACGCGTCCGAACATATGCGCGCACGTTACACGCCACACACTCATATCCATGCTAAAATACGCAGAGATATTCCTTATCCTCCACCTCTTGGCGTTGGCGTAATATATATATCTTTCTTTTTTTTCCCCAATTTGTTTAGTCTTTACTCACTCTCACCCCCATTTACAGAAACTTACAAACAAAATTCACAAATCACACCGAAAAAAAAAAAAAAAAGATACGAGCTTTTGCGCTTCTCGTCCTTTCTTTTGCTGAATTCGATCTGGGTTTTAGGTGTTTCTGTGTTGTTTTTTTTTATTAAGTTGATAACAACAAGAAAACAAAAAAGGGAACTTTTCTTCAATGGCTGCGAGAGATGAAGTGAATCTTATTGAGAGCAGAGTAAGTCTTTAAGTTTGTATATATGTTTTTGGGTTGGTGATTTTGTGACATGGGTCTCTTTTGATTTCCTTGTTTAATTTTTGGTTCTTCCATGTTCTTTCTGGCTTTTGCTTTTGTGTGTTAAAGGTTATTATTATGTAGAATAGTTTAGGGTGTTTATGATTTGGGTTACATCAGTTCTTTTCACAAGAAACTAAAATTTGAAAGCTTTATATTAGGTCTTCAATTCGATTGAAACGTGTCGTTTGTTTGTTTAAGAGAGTCCTTTCATAATCTCTGTGCTTTCCTCCTTGCCTTTTTCTGTCTTCTTCTGTTTTGTGTATTCAAGACTCTGTTTATCCAATTTCACCCTTAATTTCAAACTGACCCTTTTGTTTGATTGGTTTATACTGTATAGTGTTTAAGATCAAATAGTTTGATAAAGACTCTCTCTCTTTGATGCTTCAATCGAATACAAAAACACTCTCTTGTGTGGTTTCTGTATGATATAAGCTTAAGCCCTTTCATTGATCTCTCTTGTTGATGTGTGTTGTTTGATCTTGTTGCAGACAGTGGTTCCTCTCAATACATGGGTTCTAATATCCAACTTTAAAGTAGCTTACAATATCCTTCGCCGCCCCGATGGAACTTTTAACCGGCACTTAGCTGAGTATCTAGACCGTAAAGTCACTGCAAACGCCTTTCCAGTTGATGGTGTTTTCTCATTCGATGTCCTGATCGATCGCAGGATCAACCTTCTAAGCAGAGTCTACAGACCAGCTTATGCAGATCAAGAACGACCTCCTAGTGTTCTTGATCTCGAGAGGCCCGTTGATGGTGAAGTTGTCCCTGTTATACTCTTCTTTCATGGAGGTAGCTTTGCTCATTCTTCTGCAAGCAGTGCAATCTACGACACTCTTTGTCGTAGGCTTGTTGGTGTTTGCAAATGTGTTGTTGTCTCTGTGAATTATCGACGTGCACCGGAGAATCCTTACCCTTGTGCTTATGATGATGGTTGGATTGCTCTTAATTGGGTTAACTCGAGATCTTGGCTTAAATCCAAGAAAGACTCAAAAGTTCATGTTTTCTTGGCGGGTGATAGCTCTGGAGGTAACATAGCGCACAACGTGGCTTTGAGAGCTGGTGAGTCTGGAATAGATGTTTTGGGGAACATTTTGCTGAATCCTATGTTTGGTGGGAATGAGAGAACTGAGTCTGAGAAAAGCTTGGATGGGAAGTACTTTGTGACGGTTAGAGACCGTGATTGGTATTGGAAAGCTTTTCTACCAGAAGGAGAAGATAGAGAGCATCCAGCGTGTAATCCGTTTAGCTCGAGAGGGAAAAGCTTACAAGGAGTGAGTTTTCCAAAGAGTCTTGTGGTTGTTGCTGGTTTGGATTTGATTCGAGATTGGCAGTTGGCTTACGCAGAAGGACTTAGGAAAGCGGGTCAAGAGGTTCAGCTTATGCATTTAGAGAACGCTACGATTGGTTTTTACCTCTTGCCTAATAACAATCATTTCCATAATGTTATGGATGAGATTTCTGCGTTTGTAAACGCAGAATGATATGTTAACGCGGTGGTGTTAAAGAAAGGAGGGCTATTTTAACAGAGCCAACAAGTCTTTCAAACTAACAAACAGGTGAGATGTTCTCTCGGTTAGTTTTGTTTTAGTGTTTAGTATCTTAAGTGTGTGGGCGGTTTGTGACTGTTTTTAAACGCTGGATTATGAAACGTTGAAGCCTGTAGAAGAACAGCGAAGTGTTCGGAAGACTTAAAAAAGGAACAGAGCACAAGTACTATATTTTCTCATCTTCTTTTTTCGTCTGTAATGTTTGGCTTTTTAGCTTTTAGTCTTATAGCCTTTATATACAAAATTGTAGTGATATTTGGTAAATGTAGGGTTTGTATTGTATTGTATTTGTTGCTCTTTTTTTTGGTTGTACTCTATGGTTTTTACTAAAAGAAGCATTGCATGTATAAATGCTGTTAAATACGAGTGAATGTTATACTAACCCTTAGTTTATTTCAATTCTAATGTTATTGTTAACAACGAAAAAAACAAAGAATAATTCTGTGTTTCAAAAAGCCAAAAAAGTATAGAAGGGTTTTTGTTTCTACATGTGAGGAATCTTTTGTGCAATGATGAGAAACAGCTAAAGCTTGAGGAAACAAGAAAAACGAGAGGAAAATTAGTTTTGCCCAATAAGACAATAAACAGAAAAAATGTACAGAAGAAGTGGTGTCCACCTTAATTTAAGACCATATGTAGAAATTGACCAAAGAGTATGCAAAACTGTTTTCACAAAAGAGAACATTACATGAAGAATATACTTGCCTTTGGATTACTATTAACATAATCCTTGTACATTCTACAAATCGGTGTATATTCATGGAATTTTCAACTTCTTGTTCTAGTAAACTTCCATCATAAACCAAAAGTCTCTGAAGTCTTAAACTCCAGACCTTTTTGCTTGGTTACTCAGAGACAGAGGCCAGCTCACAAGTCCAAAAAAAACATTTCAATAGATGCACAAATATATACATCTCAGGGAGAAACATTATATTCCATATTATAGTTTGTTGAGACCTAAAACAACATTATTTGCAAGGTATGAGTAAAAACTCACATGATACTCAGACTAAACTCGAAAATGAGATAAATGTCATGACTCATTATAGTGGTTACGTGGCAAAAACCATTCTGAGACTGTCTAGCGAGTCCTAGTCCTAGTCCTAGCAGCATAGACAAAAGATGCAGCAGCAAAAACTGTAGTTACTGAAGAAACGAGAGTCCAGAAGTTTTGCTTCTTGTGTGCCTCTTCCGTTGATTGCTTCATGATCTCAGCTTCTTTCTTCATTTCCTCGATTATGTCCTCTTTGTTTTTGAATGCTTTCTCTATCGACTCTAGCTCCACAACATATGACTCTGTTCCATTTTCTCGCTTCTGTTGCTCGCTACTAATCAATCTATCTTCTTGGTTCTCTAATTGAGACAGCATAGATGCAACACTCTTTACCATCACCAAGCTGCGTTTTGCATCCATTCTAGCGGATTCTAGTTCTGCTTTCAGAGCATCCATAGCTTTTTTGAGCTGTACAAGCTCCTTTTCAACTATAGCCTTTTCGCTTTTCAATGATTCAGATTGACTCTCCAAATCATTCTTCGCTGTAAACAACCTCTCGCACTCAATCTTAATTTTTTCAAGCTCTTCACTAGTTGTCTCAGTCATCTTCTCTGATTTTAAAACCTTTGCTTTAAGATCCTCTCCATGTCTCTTCTCCTCCTCAAGTGCCTTATCAGCTTCTTTTTTCTTGAGCTCAACTTCCACAATGGCATCGCTTAGCTGACCAACTTTGCAGCTAAGCTGATCGTTAATTTCGGTTTGATCATCACAATCCCTTTGTAGCACAGCAACAGCATGCGTTAGCTCATCAGCCTTTTGATTCAGCTCATCAAGCTTTACCTCCCGACTAAAAACACGCTCCTCAAGCTCAATCTTCTCCCGAGACAACTGGTCAATCAACTTCTCCTTATCAGATGACTGCATATTGACCATGTCCATCTGTTTCTCTACTGAATTCTTCTCCTCCACTAACCTCTTAAGCTCAGATTCCTTGACAGTCTTCTCTTTCCCTAATGCATCAATTTCCACAATCATTCTTCTCTCTTTCTCCATAGACTCATTAAGATTCTTCTCCAAACTGATAACTAGATCCTTCAAAACCCTCTCATCCTTTGTCAAACTCTGCACAGTCTCATTCAACTTGTCTAGCTTCTTCTCCAACTCCAAGATTTCTCCTTTCTGTTCGATCTTTACACTCTCCATCTCATTCTTTTCACTCAATAGCGCTTCAATCTCACTCTTCAATCCATCAATCTCCTTCTTCCCATCCTCAATTGTCTTCTCCAAACCAAACTTCTCCTTGTTTACCACTTCAATCAACTCCTCTCTCATCTCCCTCTCCTTCACCAATTTATCGTTTTCAGATTTCAATTTCCCAATCACAATCTCCAAATCAGATTCTTTCTCCTCCAACCGAACCACACACTCCTTCAACCGATTCGCTTCCTCACTCTGCAAATCAAACCGGTTCTTGATAAAGTCCCTCTCATCACAGACCTTCCTAATCTCTTCCTTCTCCATCTCAACCTTACCCATAAGCTCATTTCTTTCCCCTTTCAAAACCCTAATCTCGCTCTCTCCATCCCTAATCAACCTCTCAACTCCAACACCCATCTCTCTAAACCGGCTCTCAACAAAATCAACAACCAAACCTAACTCAATCTTCAAACCGAAATTCTCATCACTCACCTGATCCAACTCGCCACACAAACCCATTTTCTCCGACGCGAAACGAGCCAACTCGGTCTCCAACTCGTCTTTAGCGTGAACGAGCGAATCGATCTGATTTCTCTTTTCCATAGTCTGTTTGAGAAGCATCTCGTTGAGAGACTTCAAGTTCTTGAACCTCTCCTCGGAAGAATCGTGTTCTTCCATGGAAGACTGACGACTGAGGAGCGCCGCCGTGGCTTTCTTGTCAGCCTCGGGTGCTTTCGGGTTATCATTAGTAGCGGTTTCGTTACTGTTACGCGACGCTTTCTTCTTAGCCACCATTGGTTTTTGCGGATTCTCGAAAGTGGTGACGGAGATTAGGGTTTTTGGGGATTTCGATGGTCAGACTCAGACTCGTTTTGAGAGAGACGAAACGTTTTTTTCTTTTCTTTTGGGGGTAAGTTTGCAAAATTCAAAATTCATGGCCCAGATTTTAAGATATAAAATTATCTTTATCTGATTTTAGATATTTTTCGTCAATCTAACACGTGACTCCCACGTGATTTTAGTCTTTTCGGTTCAATTGTAAACATATATATGAATGTGCTTTATAAACCGAATTTAAGAGGAAGTGAACCGGTTTGTTTCTGTTTGTTTACATCCATATTCTCTAGTTTTTTTTTTTTTTTTTTTTGGTAATTTTTTCATAATTTACATTCTCCAATGATTAAAAAAAACCAAGAATAGTATTATACTATTATTAGGTATTCTTGTTGAATTTCAAGAAGCTAAAGCAATCTCACGAATGCGATCAAGATCTCGAAAGTGCTTAGTTGAGTTATATTCTACACTATCTAACGATTCTTCAGAATACGTTCGTTGCATCATCTTTCTCTTGGCTTCTTTTGGAGTCATAACCACATCTTCTTGTCCTAGTAATAACTCCACAACCTGAAACACATATGTCAAAAGTAATTTAACCGATCAAACCAGATTCAAATGTCCAGCATCTACATAACGTTTAAACCGGACTTAACCAGTAGATGGTAAATCACAAAAAGGACAAGTAAACTTGAGAACCTAAACCAGGACGGATTTAAACCTAAACCGGGATAGATTTAAATTGTACCTGGCTCATCCTGGGTCGTAGAAGAGAAGACTGCTCGATGCATAAAGAAGCCGTGGAAGTTAACCGGATTAGCTCTTCTCGGTTATACTCATCTCCAAGCGATGGATCCACCAGTTCTCTTATCGCTTTTTTGTCTAGCAATGGCTTAGCCTGTGACCATATAAGAGAAAAGGAAACATATATAACTCGTACCAGACTGATAAAAAGGAATGTCGAATTGACAGTGAACCGGTCCGGTTTAGTCTAAATGTCAAACCGGTCTTTATACTCACCCATAAGACAAGGCTCTGCTGAGACTCGTCAAGAGCAGGATGACCGGTTATGAGCTCCAAGAGGAGAACTCCAAAGGCAAAAACATCAGTCTTCTCGTCCACAATTCCATGCATGAAATATTCTGGTGCAAAGTACCTAAAACATTGTCGAAACCAAATTCTTCATTGAACCGCACAATAAAACGTATAAATGTTTTCCTAAAATAGTTACCCGAATGTTCCCTCGAACTTGGAAACGTTATGGTGCGTCAATTGCTTGGGAAGCCATTTGGCTAACCCGAAATCACAAATCTGCGGTTGAAAATCTTCGGTGAGAAGAATGTTATCGGCTTTGATGTCTCGATGAATGATTCGTCTTTGACAACTCTCATGAAGATACATTAGTCCATCTGCTGTTCCTAACGCCACCTTGTAACGTCTGCTCCAAGTCAGCTTATCTTTCGATGGTCCTGAGATAATTAAACTGCGCGTTAAGGATAGATAAGTTGAAAATGTCCGATCTATCCATTTAAGTTTAGGGGTGAACATACGAACCATGGAGGAGAGAGCCTAGGCTTCCAAGAGGAGATAACCGGAAAACGAGATGCATTCCACCCTCGATGCAACAACCGATGAATTTGGCAGTGTTAGGATGATCAATATGAGCTATTATCCCAAGTTCCGATAAAAACTCGGCTGTTTGCTCGTCCGGTGTGCCTTTCGTCAAACGTTTCACAGCGATTAGTTTCCCTTCCGGTAAAATTCCTTGGTACACCTCCGCATAACCACCTCGTCCGATAATGTTTTCTGCAAACATTTATAGAAGAAGCATCTTTTTAACCGCTGTCACAGAGAAGCACCCAAATAGTAAGTAAAAGAGAGTATATAACTCGATACCGGGATTGAAATAGTCAGTTGCGATTTCGATATCAGAGATTGAGAAGTTGTGAAGAGATGACTGGAAATCGTAGATGTCGTGAAGGATCAAACCATTGATATGTGGATCTGCGCTTTTGTTATGTTTGGAGATAGATGGGGCGGCGCCGCTCAAAGGAGGAAAGGAAGAGAGACGTTTCATGGATCTGCGTTTCCATAGTTTGAAGAACTTTCCCCAATTAGAAGATGCTCTGTGATTAATGCACCGTACGTTTGCGTCTGCGTCTGCGTCTGCGTCTGTGTTGTTGTTATCGCTAGCTTGAGGATCGTCAGAGGAGGATGAGGAGGAAGAGATTGAGCATCGGGTTAAGCAGGCTTCGAGGGCTCCTCTCGGTGATTTAGGGTCTTGTTTCTCTTTCTCTACCTCTAGACATCTTAGATCTGAGAGGGGAATAGAGAGCAAACGTTGGAAGAATCAAGAAGATTGGTTTTCGTGATCTACAAGCAATGTATGAGAAAACATAGGACAAGGAGAACAGAGTATGAAACAGAGGAGATAGATGTTACCGTGAGCTGAAGCAGAATTCATGAGAAAAGCGTTGGTTCTTTTGTGTTTTGTCGTATGGTTCACGTCGTTGTAATCTTCTTCAGTGACATAACTTGAATATTTAGAGTTGTACCTGCCTCCGAAGATTCAGAATAAAAGAACAATAAGTAAATTATCTAGGGAATAAGGGAAGTGAGAGAAAATAGTTGGGAAAGTTCTTTAATATGCTTAATCAAATATGAGAACAAAGATTAAAAAAAAAACGTAGGAAAATACAGTAAGTGCTTTGATTGATTACATTGGAAGAGCACAACACAAGGGAGAAGCTTCTTTGCTTTGGTCTACCGCCATGACAGAGTTTTAATTTTCTTTGAAACTTTTAAGATTTTTCTCATAAACCTAAAAGAACCAAAGACAGAGAGGAACATGGAAAAGAAATAGAAAGAAGTTTGTTTCCAAAAAGAAAAATAGAAAGAAGTTTTGAACTTTGGTGTTCGTCTCGAGACACCCCCGAAAGAAAAGGTTTTGTCTTTGTGTTTAAAATTTTGATTACTAATTTAAATGTTTGTTTTCGTTGACCAATGGTAGATCTACTAGTTTTGTTTTTGTTAAGCTATTAAATTAGACTCTAATATGACTAAATCCTATATTTAGCAATACCTTTTGATTTTTCTCTCTTTGGATTGAATGGACACTTCTCTTGGCTTCATTTATTGCGAAAAGGGTCCGTAGAACTCGCTTTGTATGTCGTCTCGTTATCCTAATTCCTAAGTGGTATCCTAATTTAGAGTCTTTTAAAGATGAAAAGATTTTTATAATTTCTTTTTCTGGTTGATCATAACAAGGGATTTATACTTTTTAGTTATCAACTAAAACTAAAGGAAACCCAAGTAAATCTATCTAAGTATTTTACATTCTTGTATATATTTGTGATACTTGTTGATCCATAAAAAAAAAAAAAAGTATATATTGTGATGATGATGAAAATAATACTTTTTTATTTGGGACAAACGATGAAAATAATACTCCTATTCTGTTTTTTTCAAGTAACAAAAGATTACTACTCGTTTTGTAGTTTCTTTCTTGTAAATAGGATAACTTTTGTGTGTGTATATGATGCAGCAAGCCTGCATTAAAACCTGCATTGACTTTATTGCTTTGCACCCAATTATATGATTTTTATTTTCTGAGATATTGATGGGTTTTCTTTGTTTTTTCTTGATTCTTTTCGTTAAGGTTTAGATGGTTAAAGTTGTCATCACAATGATGATTGAAATGAATAATTGAAATCATTGTTCAATACTTGATTGTTTTGTAAGATGGGAGACATCGATCATTATGAACATCTTGTTAGGTACTGACGTACTGTTCTGTTCTATCAAATCAAATACCCTACGTTGAGTTTCTATAACGATGGTTAAATAAGTTATTTCTCGAGACACTGGATTCCAACTTCCATCCAAGTTGGTATATTCAGTTCAACTGTGCCGACAAAAGCCATTTTCATAGATTTTGATAATTTATAGTTGCAGCTGGGGGATAGTTTGAGGAGGTTGAATTTATAGACCCATTCTTTAACCATTCCACAATCTGCAGGGATACTATAATATCACAGCTTAGATCTTGCGTTGGGGAAAAAAACCAAAGTCCAAAGAGCATCGGATCCGCGGGAAACAAGGGTCGTAACGGATCAAATCTTTGAGTCAATTACACGTCATTGTGTATGTCAATATGTCATAAACCATCACCAAAAAGAAAAAACAATAATAACAAACCATGCATATCACCAATCTAGTCACACACTGCATGATGTACATTGTATCATTTGTGAATATTTTGAGAAAAAAAATTATTATTGATTATCAGTTGTAAAAATAATATTTATTACCGTGCAATATGTAAATTAGTAGATTATATAGATGCTGGTAGTTTGCTACTTTGGAATTATCTTACTTAAATACTTTCAAATTGAGTCAATCAACAATTTCTAATTGCTAACGCACTGGACTTTTATAGTGTAGTATCTAGAATAAATTAGTTCAAATTGTCTAATTCGTCCAAAATCATCATGCATGGGTCTTAACTAAGCCAGCCTAGCTATCGTCTATGCTCTAACATATAAATACATACATACATGTGTTGATTCACAGAGAGTTATATATAGACATACATCAATAAACTCAAAACAAATCAAGAGTTTTTGAGATCTAAAAATACGGTGCCTTCTCATCTCCTCCGGTGAGTTATCCAAATCCTTTTTTTTCTTTAACAAATTCACATAACTAAAAAATTGTTACACAGCTTAATTATATCTACGTACAAAAAAAAAAAAAAAATAAGTATTCGTTGCGGTTGATTTGAAAAAGGGGAATTGCCAAGAAAATGACGAGAAGAAAAGAGGACGACATGGAGAAAATGAACGGCAAATCTGAGCCGTTGCTGCTACCGGAGAAAGAATCCGACGTCTCAGAAGAAGCGTCGTGGATGGTTTATCTAAGCACATTCATTGCCGTTTGTGGTTCCTTCGAGTTTGGAACATGCGTAAGATTTTTTTTAACCCTATCTCTCACTTTCATTTAACCTTTTTCAATTAATCCCATTTACAAAGTAAAATAAGAAAACTATGAATAACGATTAAATTCTTGTTGATACGAGACAATCTTTGTGTGTATGTGTTTTCTTTTCGTTTTTAATAGGTGGGGTATTCGGCTCCGACCCAGTTTGGGATTATGGAAGAGCTTGATTTATCATATTCCCAGGTTTCTTAAGTATATAAATTATGTATTCTACATTTTATAGATGTGTTGCGATATATGTATGTATATTTCTCAAATTTGTTGTTTGTGTGTTTTGGCTAATCTAGTTTTCAGTTTTCGGATCGATATTAAATGTGGGAGCAGTGCTCGGCGCCATTACATCGGGGAAGATCTCCGATTTCATTGGTCGCAAAGGGGTATAACCTAGCTAAACAAATTTGTTTTTATCTCAACATGCACACAAGAATCAGTTTGTGATATGTTGCATTTACAATATTGTCTAACTAAAACATAATATATTAATATAGTTTTTGGCTCACATGGTTTTTTTCGAGACAGGCCATGAGGTTGGCTTCAGTGATCTCTGCCATTGGTTGGCTTATTATTTACATCGCCAAGGTTTTTTTGTTTCTATGTGCTAAAAATTTCTTCACTATTTGTCTTAAAAAGAAAAACTCTAAATAATATGAAAATTAACGATTCAATATCTTTGTTTAATTTTTTCGATGTGTTAGGGTGACGTACCTTTGGATTTTGGAAGATTTCTCACGGGTTATGGTTGTGGTACCCTTTCCTATGTGGTATGTCATGTTACAAAGCTATATCCCCTTATGGATAAAAAGCCATATTATTATGTCTTTTTGTCATGAAACTATTTTACAAAAAATCACATTTGCACTGATTTATGGTGTAGGTACCGGTTTTCATCGCCGAAATCAGTCCGAGAAATTTACGAGGAGCATTAGCGACGCTTAACCAGGTGATTATATATGATCCCATAGAAATGTCTGATGATTACAATATCGTCATATATATGAACTAGCAAATGTTTGGTGCATTATAATAGAAATAGAGCTGTTTAGATTATTTTAATAAATAAAACAGAACTATATATTGAATTTTTTTTGTGATAAATATTGTTAATTTTGCAGCTCTTTCTTGTAATCGGATTGGCTTCTATGTTCCTCATAGGCGCTGTCGTAAACTGGAGAACACTTGCATTAACCGGTAAATTTGTCTGTGCGGTAGCTTAACCGGAGACATTTGGTATTGGTTTAGTAACTGTGGTAGTTAAATTTGATTTGGTTATAACAAAACAAGGTTTAATTAACCAATTTCAGGCGTCGCACCGTGCGTGGTTCTATTCTTTGGGACTTGGTTCATTCCTGAATCACCCAGATGGCTGGTAAGATCAAAGCTCCATATATCAATTTCGGTTTAGAACCTATGGCTGGAAACTAACCGAACATAACTCGGACACGTTTCGTGTTTAAAGGAAATGGTTGGCCGCCACCGCGATTTTGAAATCGCGTTGCAGAAACTTAGGGGTCCTCACGCCAATATCACAAGAGAAGCCGAGGATATCAAGGTACAAACTCAATTAAACCAATAAATCGAAATAAGAAACCGGTTTTGGTACGTCACATGACATTTCTAATTTTTGGATTTTGGTTTATAGGAGTACTTGGCGACTCTTGCCCACCTCCCAAAAACCACACTATGGGACCTTGTTGACAAAAAGAACATTCGATTTGTGATTGTAAGAATCTCTAATTCCAATAACCGACGATAATTACGTTTCTCGGTTTGGTTTAGTCTTATGGTTGTGTGTATTGGTATCAGGTGGGAGTTGGTTTGATGGTTTTCCAGCAGTGCGTTGGAATAAATGGTGTTATATTTTACGCACAACAAATATTCGTATCAGCAGGTTATAATTCGAACAAGATCTAGCAAAGTGTTTAACACTAACATTGCTTTGTTTCTAGACCAATAATATTCATCGGTTTGTTATGTTCCGGTTTCGGTAATATCAGGAGCATCCCCAACTCTTGGAAGCATTTTGTACTCGATCGAACAAGTTGTTCTAACAGCACTCGGTGCAACACTGCTAATTGATAGGCTTGGAAGAAGGCCACTTCTTTTGGTATGGTTCTTACTTAGCTTGGGTTTCCAATAAACCGCAAAATACCGGTTTAGATTGTCCGGTCTGACAATGTCGGTTGTACATTGCAGGCTTCAGCTGTTGGGATGCTCATCGGATGTTTGCTCATCGGAAATTCATTTCTTTTGAAGGTCAGTTCAATCGAAAGATTAAGCTTAGACTCGTATATGGTGTTGGGAAATAAGGACGTATAGATTATAACCAGTTTGATTTTGGTTTTGATGTTAATTAATCAGGCCCATGGTTTAGCACTTGATCTCATCCCGGCCCTTGCAGTTAGCGGTGTCTTGGTAAGCAATGAACCCAATTATTGGTTTTAACATCCGGTTTAGTCCTTTGTTTGATCAAGAAATTCAATTTTCAGGTTTATATCGGTTCATTCTCGATTGGAATGGGTGCAATCCCATGGGTTATAATGTCTGAGGTAAATTTTAAACAATATAGAATGTTCACATATTCACATTCGATAAATATTCTTGTCATTAACCTTATAATTTAAAAAAAAAAAATGCAGATATTTCCAATTAATCTCAAAGGAACTGCTGGAGGACTTGTCACTGTGGTAAATTGGCTAAGTTCATGGTTTGTCTCCTTCACGTTCAACTTTCTCATGCTTTGGAGCCCTCATGGTATTACATTTTTTTTTCTTTTTTTTTTTTCTATAGATTTTCTTTTATTTACATAACATAGGTAAAGGAACAACAAATTAATATATTGTTTTCATCAGGTGCATTCTATGTGTATGGTGGGGTATGTGTATTAGCTATTATCTTCATAGCAAAACTTGTTCCTGAAACCAAAGGCAGAACCTTGGAAGAGATTCAAGCAATGATGATGTAATTCTACAATGTTTTTTATTTATATAAGTAACAAATATCTACATGCAAAGTTGCAAATTCATGCCATATATTTTTAAATATATCTGAACTTTCTTGTTCGTTAAACGAGGCTCTGTATATAAATTTAACAGGTTCATTAATTAGTCAATTGGAATGGGCATGTTACGTTCTTTGGTAAAAGGTTTTCCTCAAAGTCAATGCTTAAAATTTCAAAAGATAAGAACCAGGACCTAACAGGCTCCATTTCGAATGTTTTTGGAATTTAGGTAGGTTTGATTATAGACTAAAACGACTAATGTGTTCTCACGGTTTTGTCTATTAATATATAATCTTTCGCTTTACACATTATGATTAAAAAAAAAACGTTAAACTGCCAATATGTAACATACATAAGTTAAATTAAAATAAGAAAGAAAACGGGTGAAGCAGCTGCTGAAGTATTGAATCTGTTGACATGATCAAACACCGCGACAAATTCGTGGCCATATTTTTATTCTTATTTGTTTGTTTTTGTCTTCTTTTGATCAACTGATTTTTTTTTTTGGTCTTACATTTGATTCTTACGTTTACTTATTAGTACCGGTACTAGGTGTTATTAGGGCCTGTATATTTTGATTATAATTTTTAACGGTTTAGCACGTTGAATAGTTGTCATATTAGTAGCGTAATAATCATTTAAAATTTATATATATATATATATATATATATATATATTTTAGAATTTATAATTAACAAATTTGGATCAAATGCACTTTAATCTCTCTCAGAAACATGTGATATGCAGATTAAGATTACGTTTTAGATATTGCCACATCAAACAGTAATAGGAATATTTTTTTTTTAAAACGAATTTTTCCACACCACCAATTACTAAGAATCATGAATGTAAAATATGTATTTATATATACAAATGTATATATTAATATATAGTTAAGCTTTCAATGTAAACTCATACATTCTTATTCAAAATATTAAATTGAAAACTTGCCATATATACGCGAATCCTTTTTCTTGATAATATATATTTGTATAGTACTGTAAGTCCAAAACATATCAGCGTTATTATTTTTGCCAAATTAAAAAAAAAAAAAAAAAAAAAATGTGATGTGCTAAAAAGGGAAATGCCTCTTATGGAACTAATGATTTAGAAGAGGCTATATAGACGTGATCCACATGTGACCTTGGAACACATCAGGAAAGAATTGTATCGAGAACTTTAAATGTTAGAAGACTTGTTCAATTTAGATCTATTAAATGATCTAATTAACAAAGTCGAACCACCAACAGGAAGATGAGCGTCAATAACAGCCGAGTATCTATGTTCTCAGTTTAGATGAAACTATTAAAAGTCTACTTGAAATAAAAATATTATATTCCTGATAAGACTTCTGATTTTTTATTTTTTTTTTGAATAACCTCGCTGATTTAAATATGTGATCTAATTAATCTACCAATACAAGCAAACTATACTTTCCAACTGTCATTTTACACTTTTTTTTTTTCTAGCATAATAATGTTTTTGAGTTTTTCTATGAAGAACTGCATAGACATGATGAGCAATCGTACAGTTTGCTAAGTTTTTTTTTTTTTTTTTTTTTTTTTTTTTTACACATTAGACTGCTAAGTTTTTTTCTTTAATTTATGACTTTCTATCAGGGATTAGTCTTTTTTTTTCCTTTTCTTTCAAACAATCTAGCAATTATAAAATGATCGGAATAATATTACAATGATGGTACGAGCACGAATCCAATATTGTACCATAACTGCAGTAGATAGATGACATAACAGTAAATAACGACGTCAACACATCTAAATAAATCCATATAAAGAGAAACCATAGCTATCAGAGTCGTCTCTCTATCTCTCTTGTTCTTGTTCTTCAGCTCCGTTCAATTCTAGTTTTTTGAGATACTTTGACTGAAAAAAAAAAATGGAGGGAGAGAGTAGTAGTAGTATCGAGAAAGGATTATTATTGGTAAATAAGGAAGAGAGTGCAACTACAAGTACTCCACTTCTTTTCTTCACCACTTTCATCATCGTCTCTGCGTCTTTCTCCTTTGGCGTTGCCGTATGTTCCCATCTCTCTCTTTCTAAATTTTGATTTGATTACTTCTTTTTTTGATAAATTTTTTAAAAAGTCAACTGGTATTGAGAAGTGCTCATGTACGTTTCTCTTTATAGAACTTTTTAATATTCCGATCTCTTTAGACCCATCACCATGATACATAAACTTCTATCGTACCAACAGTTGACAAATTTCTACAACCCGCCATCGCCATGATCATATAGAACATCATGATATAGATTGGTTACTCTTTTTTTTTTTTTTTTTTTTTTTTTTGATAATACTTATTTTCTCTATGTTTTGGAATATTCCAAATAGCATTTTTCGAAAATCATATCGGAATGGGTTTTGCAAAGAAATATTCCAACTGTGTTAAATTTCATCTATCTTCAATTACTTTTTGATGAGAATCAGTTAGGGCATACTGCTGGTACAATGGCCTTCATTATGGAAGATCTTGATCTTAATATCGCACAAGTAAGTATTTAACTAAGTTCATAACTATTTCTGATACGTTTTAACAAATAAAAAAGTTCAGTTTAATTAAAATTTATTTTCGCAGTTTTCTGTATTTGGTTCGCTATTGACGTTTGGAGGAATGATCGGCGCAATTTTTAGCGCCACGATTGCAGATTCATTTGGTCGTAAAATGGTTAGATATCTATCATTCTAAATTCACCCCCAACACTACAGATAACATATTCCTTAATTAAACCTCTTAATCCCTTTTAATAATGTTTTCGTTCTAAAATATTTTCTTAAGACTTTGTGGATCGCGGATGTATTCTGCATAAGTGGATGGCTTGCAATTGCACTAGCCAAGGTTTCTTCACTATTATCCCTTTAGTATTAATTGTTACTTTATATTATAAGCTTACGTACTCTCTAATATCGAATAGTTTATCTTTGCGCGTAGAATATTATTTGGCTGGACTTCGGACGATTCTTTGTGGGAGTTGGAGTTGGTCTCCTTAGCTACGTGGTACCTTTTTTTTTTGGTTCTGATTATAAATATTCTAATTACCATCCCTAAACGTTATTTTCTTTTCTTTTTGGCTAGATATCTCTAACTTTTAATAACACTGGTTTATAAATAAATCTTATTATAGGTTCCTATATATATCGCAGAAATAGCTCCCAAAAATGTGCGAGGCACTTTTACATTTAGCAATCAGGTTAAGTAAAATTTATAGTAGTTAGTTTCTAATCAAACTTATATATATACTGATGAATGTTTAGCTATTTACAGCTGTTGCAAAACTGTGGGCTCGCAATCGCGTATTACCTTGGAAATTTCATGTCATGGAGAACGATTGCCCTAATCGGTGATTCAATCTCATATACTTTTATTTCTTTTTTCTCCAACTTTCATTTTCGATAATTAAATTTAATTTCTGGAATAATAAAACAGTTTCACTAGAGATACTTTAACGTCTTTCAGGCATATCTCCATGCTTGATACAACTTTTTGGGTTGTTCTTCATTCCTGAATCTCCAAGATGGCTGGTTCGTCATATCATATGAATCATATTATATATATTGTACTGTCTATTTTTGTAAAGCAATAAATTAGAAATGGAAAATATATAACGTCATTAATTGATTGTTGTAGGCAAAAGAATGCCGCGACGAGGAATGTGAGGTTGTTCTTCAGAAATTAAGAGGAGAAGAAGCTGATATTAAAAAAGAAACTCGAGAAATCATGGTACATTATAACATTATGAAAATTAGTATTAAAACTTTTTTACTATCTCATCCATTATTTTATGTTTTACGTATACCGAATTGTTTCTCAGAAAACTTAGTTGTATTCTAAAAAGATATTGTTTGTTTTATACTTTCAACATTAATATTTTTTGCTCATCATTTTACTACTAATTTTGCAGATTTCTGTTGATGCTTCCGCGAATATCAGCATGCGTAGTCTTTTCAAAAGGAAATATACTCGTCAACTTACGGTATGAAAATGGGTACTTTTGTTCATTAACTAGCAACAAATATTTATACTCGAGTAATTTAAATGATGTATGATTAGTTAACGTGTTTTTCTTTTTTGGGTGGTTACCTAAATTTAGATCGGGATAGGTTTGATGCTTCTGCAACAGTTAAGTGGAAGCGCAGGATTATCTTATTACGTAGGCAGCATATTTGATCTTGCGGGTAAAATTTTGTCAGTTTCATTTAGATATATTATATCTTTCTTATTATATGATCATCACGTAGCTAAATTAATGGTTTTATATAAAAAGGTTTTCCTTCTCGGATTGGGATGACGGTGTTGTCTATTGTCGTGGTACGTATATTATGTAACTTTCTTCGATTTGAATTTATGAAATTGTAACCGCAGTTCTCCCAGTAAACACATCATTGATCATGATAGGTACCAAAAGCTATATTGGGTCTGATACTTGTGGAACGATGGGGAAGACGGCCACTTCTTATGGTTATAATTTTATTTTATTTTATTAATTACGTGTTGCACCAAAAAAAATGATTAATTACGTTTACTAATATATAATGTTTTTTTTTTACTCAACTAATATATATATATATATATATATATACTAATATATAATGTTTAATGTACAAATTTGCAGGTATCTGCATCTGGTTTATGTTTAGGTTGTATCTTACTTGCAGTAGCGTTCGCACTGAAAGGTGTCCCTGGGATTGTAAATGTTACTCCCACTTTGGCATTTATAGGAATATTGGTAAGTGAGATCCAATTTATGCAATTTCAAAAATAAAAGTCATGCTTCTGAATTATTTAGATAATTAAAAATAACCTGATATAATTAACCGATGACACTGTATTGAGTATTGAGTGATATATTCTATAAAATTTTCAAAATGTGATTTTACTAAAATAATAAATCAATATCCAAACAGACATATAGTATGATGTTCGCGGCTGGATTAGGAGGGCTACCATGGATTATAATGTCTGAGGTATTTGCACATTTATTTACTTTTGGCATCCTTAAGCAAAGTTATTTCTGACTTCTTGTGTTGACATTTAAATTGTTCAATATATTCGTGTTATATTATTGTTTAGATATTCCCGATGAACATGAAAGTGGTAGCTGGGAGTTTAATAACCATAACGAACTGGTTTACTGGTTGGATCGTCAGCTACAGTTTCAATTTCATGCTTCTTTGGAGCCAAACCGGTAAGTCGTCAAAACTAGCCCAAAAGCACTAAACCGGTTTATGAAATTTAAGATTTGATTTATTTTTTCGTAAATTCGAATTGCAGGGACTTTTAGTATATTCGCCATGATAACTGGAGTAACGGTTGTATTTGCATGGTGGATGGTGCCAGAAACTCGAGGTTTAACCTTAGAAGAAATCCAACTTCGACGTTCCTAATTAAATACTTCGAGTTATCTTAAATGTCTAATACAAAATGTTTGGGGAACAAAAAACAAACAGAAACAGTACTCCTAAATGGTTTCCACGATGAGTTCCACAATGCTTTTTGTTGCTTCACAAGAGTTTCTATATTCACTACTTGTATTTTCTATTTTTCTTTCATCTTTTCATCTCTGCTTTGCATTGTAACTTTTAAATGTTGTCCCTTGTGAATTGAAAAAAGCAAAATGAATAAAATTATCTTTATTTTAAAAAAAAAATAATAAAAAATAATCAATACAAAACGTGTATATATATATACATATAGATATCAGTGTAAAGCGATTATGGTCTAAATTCTATGTAAGGTCATGTAACCCACGATGCAGACAGTTGTGCTATAATCTTTATTGTTTGTCAAACCAAACTTCCTTGGTATAGGAAGCCCCACCGAACCTGTTTGTTTCAGGTTAATTAGATCGTGAAAAGTCGAGCCAACCCAACCAAAATCTTCTGACATAAAAAAGCGAAAAGAGTACAATGATTTGATGTGATATAAAAGCAGGTGACGTTCTCGCATGCACGTTTCTTGGTCCAAAACTCACAATCTTTTAGCCTCGTGGTACCTTTCGTTTTCCGTCCAGGTTCAGTGAATGATATAGTTTTTTGCCTAAGTTCAACTAATTCGTTCATTTAATATCTAGTTTTGAGACTTATTAATATACTGTATATATCACTATCAAAAATATGTAAATAATATTTGCAAAGACACTGCCAATAGATAATAATTTGTATATTTGTTTATAAAAAAAAACAATTAAACATGGTATTATACAATGTAATGTTTATTTAGGTTGTCCCTGTAAGCGAAGCTTGCAGTTCCTCTAGTGACTGTCCTTTGGTCTCCGGGACGAGCATCCAAATAAAAATCAATGACATTCCCCCAACCATCGCAAATATGTAAAATGTTCCTATTTTTATAGAAAACAACATAAACTGAAATTAGAGAATGTAATTAGCAAACTAAAATTAAATAAAAACTAGATTGTAAATTAAAACCATCTTTCTAGTTTGTAATTTACTTATGTTCGGATTAGAGTTAGATTGGTTTTGTTTAAGGCGATTCTTTATATCCTTTCAAACCTTACATATATATTCGAATTAATTGGGAAAATATTATAGTAGAAAATAAAGGACCTTGAGCGCTCCATTCAAACATAAAGTTGAAAGCGTAACTCACGAACCACCCAGTGGTCCACGATGTTAATGCGACGATTGTCCCTGCTGAAACTTTTATATTTATTGGAAATATCTGCAGTAAAAGGGAAAAAAACAATACGAGCGTTTTATTGCATGTTTTATAAATAAATGTTTGATTATTACTTATTTTAGTGTTTACAAAATTGAAGTAAATTAATGCTTCACCTCAGACATAATGACCCAAGGTAGCCCTCCTATACCGATTGCAAAAAATCCAAAGTAGACCTAACCAAAATAATCGATTTTAGGTTCAGAATTATTACTACAAATAAATACAAAAAGGTATGATAAGTTATATATGTAAAAAAGGAATGATCGTTTCAAAATTGAATAATTTTACCAGAATGTTTATGAAGACTAAAGCTGGAATCAGTTCAGGAAGCAGATTCATTTCCTGTTCATTCCCATATCAGAAAAGAATTAAATTAAAAATATCCTGTATTAATATTATTAGTTGGATTGTATAATATATTGTGTAATATTTAAATTGTTATTACAATTTAACTAAGGGTAATATTATTAGTAACCTGTAACGTGAAGCTAACCCCAATAAGCAAGGACCCGATGGACATTCCTACAGCAGAAGCCTGCAATAATGTTTTAAGTATATAAAAACAAAAAAAAGATAATTAGACGAAATATATATATATATATATATATATTTCAGTAATAATTTCTGTACAATGGTATGTATATACTAATTAAGTTATTTAACTATGTCTTTCTAACCAATAGGAGTGGTCGTCTTCCCCATTTATCCACAAGTATCATACCAATCAAAGCTTTTGGGATCTAGAGAGCGTAAAAAAAAAAAAATCATAAACGGTATCATAAACGGTATAGAGAAAATTAATATAAAGGTACGCACCACGAAGACACCAAATATCATTGACCCAAGTCTCTCTGAAAAACCTGTTTAATTAAAAGATGCAAAATGCATACTATATAATACTGATAATCATTAAATATTGCCTGTGATAATCATAAACAAAATACTAATACGACTTTGAATATTCTAACCAGCTTTTCTAAATATGGCATTTGAGTAAAATGTGATACCGCTAGCTCCAGATAACTGTTGTATCAACATTAGACCAATTCCAATCTGCATATGTAAATAAATAAAATGAAAAGGTATAGTTATGTAATTAAATCATTACTTCCATCAACTGTACAATCATAGTATATAAATAGCTTTTTTTTCACTCTGAATTTCTCTATATATGTTAGCATACCACAAGAGTTCGTCTATACTTCTTCTGAAACATGTCGCAGAAACTGGACTTTGAATCTTCTTCAAGCATTTTTGTCATAACCTGTAGTATATAATAAAAAATATATATAATTATGAGTACTTTATAAAGAAAATATACTGATAAATTAATTTGATAAGAGATACCTGAATTTCAGCGGATTCACCTGAAACATCAGTGTCTTTTCCTCTAAGTCGATGCAAAGAACTTTCTACTTCTTTGCCTGAACCGACTTTAGCCTGAAAAAAATATTAATATAATGATTGAAGTAAAACTTCTTATACATACTTATGTCAAATTTTATATCTATATTCAATGTATAAAGAAAATACTAACCAACCATCTTGGAGATTCCGGTATAAAGTATATACCGATCACTTGAATAAAACATGGAAGAGCACCTGGACCAGAACTTAAGTAAAACCAATTTGTATATATAGTATATGTCTTTTATAGAATACTGAAAGAAAAAAAAAAAAAAAAAAGTTAACATGTTATTGGAGAAAAAATAATAATGCAAATGTCTTACGACGCTATAATTCGTTACCTATAATAGCCAGTATCCGCCAATTAATGACAGTCCCAAAAAAATATACCAGTGAGAGTCCAATGTTTAGAAGAAGCTACAAAGGCAAAAATGAGTATTTACAATAGAAAGGAAAAAAAACAAGCGTTGATAGTAATAGACTGAACTTCTTACTTAATTCTTCTTACCTGGGTTGAAGAAGTAAATGCACCGCGAACATGTTTTGGTGTGATTTCCGCAATATATACAGGGACCTTGTTTGAATATGACAATATTTGTTTTGAGAAATGTGAAATAAGAAGAAGTTATATAAAATACTATTATATAGTATACAAATAAATTATAATTACCACGTAGCTAATCAAGCCAACTCCTATGCCCAAGGAAATTCTTCCCAAGTCCAACCAGAAGACATTCTTTTTTGTTTCCACAAAATTGACCGCTGAACAAGGCACCCACCGCACCTCCCAAGTTCAGGAAAGAACCAAACGCTGAAAACTGCACAAAACGAAAAAAAAAAATATATATATATATATAAACAATAATCTTTATATAACTCAAAAGTACCATATTCGATAACTAGAATAATCGAACAAAATTACTAATATAATTTAAAAATATTAGCTATATACTTTATTGAAAGCAGCTACTTTTTTTTTTTTTTTTTTGTGAACCAAAGCAGCTACGTATACATCACATTTCCAATGTAACTTACGTATGACAGTTGCAGCATCTCCCTAAAAGTGTGTGTACAGGTGTCTCTCAAAAGATACTATTTCCTAGCAAGTTTTCTGTACTCATAACTTTGTACCTCAATAATTAAATACTAACAATTATTAAGTATACAGAAGAACCACAATTTCACTACTACGATTTCTTTATAACGACGAGCCTTATGTGTGAGGGACTGATGGTTTATACGGAGTAGTAATCACAAATCAGGCAAGAAAATTTACAATCAGCTGATGTTTAATAGTACAAGTAATTATGAATTGTGTGCATTGCATGCATGATTAATTGGGCATTAAATAAGCCGTGATAAAAATATTAAAAAAAGATACACATACTTGGGCCATAGAAAGATCTAACTCCTTCATCATTGCGGTCTCAGCGCCTGAAGTATAACCACTCTACAAACCCGATATGTTAAATCAGTCTGATTAATTAAGAAGACAATAAATGCAATAAGATTAAAGAGCAGATGAGATTGCAAAATCAGCCTAATAATAAACTCGGTTTTACTGTACCAGCTACTGTACCGGTTGTTATTTGTAAAACTTTGTAAAACTTTTTTTTCCGTGATCTGAAACACGACAAAACGACTGACCAAACATACTACCGTTCTTCGCAAATCCGTTTTAGAGACTGTCGTCGAATCTGTACGTAACAAAGATATGTCCCATATTACGTTTCTTCCATTGATTATTATCTGTCAGATATATGCCCCATGTACCAAAAATCTGGTGGATACTTAATGTAAAGTAAATAAGAGTCAAAAAAGAAAACAACTAGAGCATCGCATATCCGAAATAGAAGAGTAGAGTGATTATATATTTCGAGCAATAGAGAACAATTTACAAATGGGCATATATCTTAGTTGTGATGAGACATTCATTTGTTGTCTTAATACTAGGATAAGCCATTGGTTTGGCAAAGGAAAAAAGGTTTAATAGTATATATTAATATATAACACTATCAAGAATATGCAAATAAATTATATTTTTTTTTCATAAACATATATTAATAATATATTACAACGTAAATGTGTATTTTAGTTTATCCCGGTAAGGGAAGCTTGTAACTCTTCGAGGGATTTTCCTTTCGTTTCCGGTACGACCATCCAAATAAATATCAATGACATTCCTCCCACAGCCGCAAATATATAAAACGTTCCTATTTAAATTATAAATAATCAACAAACAATACGCAAGTCAGCTTATTATATTAAATTAAACAAAACCTGAATATAATAGATATATTTTCTAAATAAACATCTTTCATTTCTAAAACTGTTAATATTCGAAAACGAGCATGTATATCTAGTTGTATTTTACCTTACGTATATATATATATATATATATATATATATATATATATATATATATATTTAAGAACTTAACTAAAATCATTATATATAGAGAGAATAAGGGACCTGATGCGCTCCATTCGAACATGAAGTTGAAAGCGTAACTCACGAACCACCCACTAGTCCATGAAGTTAACGCTACGATCGTCCCTGCTGAAACTTTTATGTTTATCGGAAAGATCTGCAACAAAAATTAAAAACATAAACATAATAAACCTTTTTTTCTTTCATAAATAGCTAAACTATTTCATTGTTATTCTACTCTTTATTATAAATTTACTCTTTATTATAAATTTCAAAAGAAAATTAAGTTGTTTACCTCAGACATAATGACCCAAGGTAACCCTCCTATACCGATTGCACTAAATCCGAAGTAGACCTAACAAGATTTCATTTAAGATTTGTAATACGAGTTAATAAATACCACAGGACAAAAAAAAAACAAATGTAGAAAGTTATGAATGAGAAAATGAACGATCGTTGATAAATAAAAAAACAATGATTTTACCAGAATGTTTACGAAGACGAAAACTCCAGTCAATTCAGGAAGCACATTCATTTGCTGTAAACAACAATCATAATGAATTAAAAAACATATTATATCAAGTTAGGTTTTAACACTATACGTGTTGATACTTGATAGTGATCTCATATTAATCCAATATATAAAACACTATAAGAATAACCTCTTAGCAAGCAAAAAGAATAAAAAATAACCTGTAACGTGAAGCTAACTCCAATAAGCAAGGACCCGATGGACATTCCAACAGCAGAAGCCTACAATAATGGTTATCAAATATTATATTAAAAAATTATTGTACTGACTTATGCTACGTATGTACTAATATAATATATATTAACTGTATATTTCTAACCAATAGAAGTGGTCGTCTTCCCCATCTATCCACAAAAATCAGACCAACCAAAGACTTTGGGATCTACAAAGAGTAAAACAAAAAAAATCAGTAAAGGTATCATCGAAATAGATTTGAGAAAACAATTTCAATAAAGAAATACAATTATAAAATACGCACCACGAACACACCAAATATCATTGATCCAAGTCTCTCTGGAAAGCCTGTTTAACAGAAACAAAATGCATATAATATCGATGATTATTAGTTACATATTGCTAGTGATCATATATTAATATAATCATATTTATAAATAATATTAAGACTTTGATGAATATTCTCACCAGATTTTCTAAATATGGCATTTGAATAATATGTGATGCCGCTAGCTCCACATAATTGTTGTATCAACATTAGACCAATTCCAACCTGTTTTTTTTTTTATATATAGAAAATATGAATAATTATTACTTCTTTCATCAAACGTAAAATGAACCCTGTTGCGCTAATATATGTTACCGTACCACAAGAGTTCGTCTATACTTCTTCTGAAACATGTCACAGAAACTGGACTTTGAATCTTCTTCAAGCATTTTTGTCATAACCTGAATTTCAGCGGATTCACCTGAAACATCAAAGTCTTTCCCTCTAAGTCGATGCAAAGAACTTTCTACTTCTTTGCTTGAACCCACTTTAGCCTGAAAGAAAACAATTAATATTTATGATTGAAGACTTGAAGTACAAACTATAAATATTTATGTCAAAACTCATAGTCGAAATGCAATATATAAAGAAAATACAAACCAGCCATCTCGGAGATTCCGGTATATAGTATATTCCGATCACTTGAAGGACGCATGGAAGAGCACCTGAACCGGATAATGGAGATAAATAAAATCGACATTGTGTACATGAATATTGAATTAAAACAAAATACTAACTTGTTGGAAAAACGATAATTAGTATTTTCCAATGAGATATCTCGTTACCTATAATAGCCATTACTCGCCAATTAATTACAGTCCCAAAGAAATAAATCAGGGAAACTCCACTGTTTTGAAGAAGCTATAAAACCCAAAAATAAAATAAAAATTGGTTGTTACAATTAAAAGAAAATAACTACTTTGTTACAGAAGACAACAAAATAATAGACGTTATATAAAAGAAAAAGGTACTATTGTAGTATAGAATAAGAGAGTTACCTGATTTGAAGCAGTGAATGCACCACGAACATGTTTTGGAGTGATTTCCGCAATATATACAGGGACCTTTGTTTGGGATATTAAAATGGTTGTTTTTAACTTTTAAGTGATGTGTCCAAACTCCAATATAAAATATACTAGTAGTAAATGAAATCACAAAAGCTAAAGTAAGTAGAGTCTTAATTACCACGTAGCTAATCAAGCCGACTCCAATGCCCAAGGAAATTCTTCCCAAGTCCAGCCAGAAGACATTCTTTTTGTTTTCCACATATTAATCAAATCTATTAATTAGATATTTTAACAACCAAATTATTATTTATTAAGGGTTTTTATTTCGGATTTATACCTTTGCGAAGGCAATGGCGAGCCAACCAAAAATGCAGAAAAAATCGCAGGTCCACAACGTCTATATTCGCACAAAAAAAATATATATATATATAAATTAGATTTTTTTTTTTTTGGTTCAAAAAAATAGAATCTCATACTAGGTACTACTAAACACATTTTCAAATAATGATTAAAATTGTGCGTAATTAAATAATAGTATATGATATGAAAAATTAGGGTAAAAACGGTAATTTACTCGTCTTCGGCCGAGGATGACTGCCAATTGACCGCTGAACAAGGCGCCCACCGCACCTCCCACGTTGATGAAGGAACCAAACGCTGCAAACTGTGGGAAACAAATAACAAACAAACAAATTGATTGATTGGGTCAAGCACACTTAATTATGTTGGTCATATTTTAAATGCTAATTTTGTTTTGTCTCTATTAAATGTTAGTAATACAAACACTATATATTTAATCACTTGTTTATATTGTTTATTTGTTATGTAAGTAAGCGCTCGTGTATTCTTTTGATTAGTATAACTATCATATGAAATTTGTCAGAAAGCTAGTACCATATTCGATACCTAAAATAATAACGAGATTACTAATATAATTTTAAAATACAGCTATATACTTAATTTTTAAAAATACAGCTGTATAACACGTTTTAACAATGTTCATGTTATATATTTCCAAAAAGATAATGATAATAATAATGTTCATGTTCTATAACATGATACAATATACGGTATCATGTATGAGTTTTAACTATATTCATTTTTTTTTTAATGTAAGTTACGTATCACATATGCATTTCTCGAAGTCGTCTCAGAACAGAGACGTCGTCTCTCAATAGTCAATATATTTCCCAACAAGTTTCTCTACTCATAAGTCATAAGTCAAAACTATGAACCACAATTTACTATTAGCTACTATTTCCAGTTGCTAAAGCGATTTATTATTTATCAGTGATCAATGATGTCTTTATACGTAACTGCATACAGATATCAATTTCATTTTCTTCATACAAACCTGGCTTGTTAGATGGGGTCTCATAGTTTAGAAATCCACACAAAAAATTTACAAGCAGCTGATGTTTTATTTCAAGTTTCAGGAAGTTATTATGCATATTAAGCATAATTAATTGGGTATCACTACTATATAGTGATAAAATCTAAAAAGGAAGAAAATAAGATCAATACTTTTTTTTTTTTGGGGTATGAATGTTAAGTAAAAGATTCATACCTGTGCCATAGAAAGGTCTAACTCCTTCATGATAGCAGTCTCAGCGCCTGAAGTATAGCCAGCCTAACAACGTTCAAGAAATTACAGGAATAAAAAGATCCATCAAAGAAAAGGAAATCGAGAGTAATTTAAATAGAGAAATTAAGAAACTCACAGCACATCCATAGCTGAAGGAACTACAAACAGCGACAAAAGTGCTGAGAATCACACAAGCTGTGACATGACGATCATCTCTGTCGTTCTGGTGAGGAAGAAGAAGCCCTTCCTCCATGCCTCTGTTCTCCTCCTCCTCCACCACCATTCTTACGATTTTTGTTCTCTTTCCAAAGATCTCCCCGGCCCCTTTAAAGAAACAAGAATATATCTTCTTGATTTTGATATTGGTAAGAAAGAGAGAGAGAGAGAGGGAGAGACAGAGTGAGCGAGAGAGAGAGGGAGAGACAGAGAGTTTGTTTACTTGTAAGGTTTAATCACTTCATAATTTGGACAAGTGGGCTTGATATATAGAATAGGGATCTTGAATATAGTAATATTTACCTTCCAATAATTTCGAGTTTGTTTGTTCCTTTGTACTAAGATAATAATGACAACTTTCTTTAAGTGAATTTAGCTCATTATCTGTACTGGATACAAGTTGCACGTTCTTTTTTCTTTGTATTACTTCCAATAGTTTATGTATTTTCTTGTATAAGTAATTAATATTTTGACTAAATTTCTGTAATAAAAATATTATTTTTCATAATTTAATTTATTAGTATTCCTTTTAAAAATTTGTTGAAGACTATCCAAAAATTACTCATGTCCAAACGTGTTACACATTCATTTCAGGAGCGTTACTAAATTAGAAATAAATACATGTACTTGTAAATAAAGGCTACCAAAATTGACCAGCATATGACTGACATATCCGCTGGACTTGCTTATCTACCGTTCATTAAACTGACAGTTCTATTTTTCGCTTTTTTTTATTTACTCAAATTATTTTACGAACATCCCTAATATTTTTTAAATGAGCGTTGTTTTAAACAATTAGTATGAAAAAGAGGGTTGTTTATTAAATAACTCTATGAGACTATGACAGTACAAAATGATATAAAAAAGACCAAGATATCCATTAAATTTGGCTACCGTTTATCAGATAGATTTACAGTTATGTTTTTAACCTTTTTATTTCACTATACAAACTAGGACCCGACCCGCGCTACAGCGCGGAGGAATATTTTATTGTTGTTAAAACGGATAACAATTTAGAAAATGTTATAGTATCTGTTTATTATAGTGTCTATGTTTGTCAAATTTGCCATATCTTTTTTATAAATAATTAATTTAAACAAAACTTTCTTGAGATTAATAGAATGAAAGAATATTTTACTTAACACGTGGTTGTGTAAACACGATTACTGAAATATTATTTCACACGTTTTGTATAAATATATATATATATATATATTTTACACATCGTATACATGCGAAATCTATTGGACAATGTAATCATCATAGTGTATATAATTACTTTTACTTTATGATTTTAAATGTGATTCTATAAAATGTATTCTATTTTGAAGCATTGAAAGAATTGGACTGTATTATAAATAGGTCCACCAGCAAATTTGGGTCTTTGTTTAACACTTTTTTTTTATATTTATGATATGGGTTTCAGTGGGCTTTCTATTAAGCTTTTATTTTAAACAGAAAGGTGTATGTTTGTTAAACAATTGGGAATCGAGACATTTTTTCATCAACATCGTTTCCATCGTTTCATCTCCAATTGGGAATCGTTCAATCTTTTCATCTCCATCTTCTCACGATCAAATTTTCAAAAAAGAGAGTAAAATCAAGTTCAATACTTCTTCAATCAACCGAATCTTGAAGAGAAAACAAAAATTTGTGACATGAGAGAAGCTCCGATTAGTTGAATCAATTGGGTTTGTCTATGAAGATGATGGTGCTATCAATCGGTTGATTCAGTTTTCACCCATGGCTTTATCGATCAGATTTATCTTACCAATTGGATTGGTAAGTTGCTAGAAGTTATGAATAAATTTTCTTTAAATTTCCTCGATTTTACATGTTCTAACTCTTTCTGTACTGTTCTATATCTCCAATTCAGTTTTGAAAACGATAATTGCTAATATTAAAAATAGTATATCATTACCGTATGTGATTGTTTGACATGTTTCCTGTATTTTTTTGAGTACATGTGAAAGCCTATACTATCAACCGAAAGATATATATGAAGACATCATGATATTCGTAAGATAAGTAGTTGTTTCTTAAAATGTTTTTGATTGTTTTTTATTGGAATATTACATCTTTACTGATTAATTTGTTTTGCAATTTAATCCAGGAAATGAAATGAGAAGTACTTCCAGGAATTCTGAAGTTTATTACAATAGAGTATAATGACATGAAGCCATAAACAGTAAGCTTAATTTCTGAAGTTTTCAATCTTTGTTTAAAATTTGTAGAACTTTCCAATTTGTGAACTTTTTGTTAGTCTAGAAGTTTTTAGTTACTGTTTAAGTTATTGTCAAAGAACGATTCTAAATAATTTTTTGTGGCTTTGTATTGAATTGAAAAAATTAGAAAATGTAATCTGGGAATAATTGGTAATATACTGACCAGGTGTAAGTATTTTTTTGATTCAATATCAGGAGATTGATTAACGTTTTTTGGAGGAAAAGTTATTGATAAGAGAGGATAAGTTTTAGCAGAGAAAAAATTGAAGGTATGTCCTAATTTGTTTGTTTAATAAGAATACTTTTCCTATGCTTCTTGTTCCTTTGGTTGCTTGAAAATGGAAGATTAGTTTGAGTGTTTTTTTATAATAAAGATTAAATCTATAACAACTTATTCTTTGTCATTTATTTGAAACTTGAAAATGATAACAAAACATAGGAATAGGGAAAGTAATTGAAAAAAACAAAAAATAAAAAACAGCATAAAAAAACAAATACTTCATTCTTCTATTAATCCTCTTGCCAAACATGCTTCCTTGTATGATGGATATACAACTCCATCATAAGTCCTCAGATCTTCGTCACTTAATGGTCCTTTAAGAAAACGGAAGAGAAGTTTTAGGGATAAATTACCAGTAAACTTACTTGAAATAGAAGTAGTTCTTCGAGTGTTCAATGATCTCTTTCTTCGTTCGAAGCATTTTCCTTTAGAGATCCAAGTAAAAAACTCAGGAATCTCCTCAAAAGTCAGTTGTCTTGCAACTTTAGAATTACGGTTTAGGTCGAACCAAGCCTTAAGTACTGGATCTGTAACATTCTTTGGCTTTCCAATCTTTGTCATGTTTTTACTGGAAAAGGTTTTTTTGGGCTAAGCTCAGTTTGTGGTCTTTGTGGCAAAGTATGAAGTATATCTTATTAGATCTCATTTGTGCTCTGTTCTATATATTCGTTATATGTACCTCATTATATGCCCTGATTTCTTCAATCGATTTCTTTTCGCAGTGTTTATAGGCTTGAGCTTTCTTATTAACTGCTAACTCCTTAGGTACACCTTGTTTGATTGTCAAGGCAAGACCATCAGCCTATTTTGTCGAAATAATTATAGTCAATAAATTATCACAAAACAAATTAAATGCTAATAATGGCTTACATTTCACGAAACTCCACAATTTCTGGATAGTTTGGATCAATCTCCATTAACGAAATGTCATAAGCATTTGACACTGATCATTGACCTAATACATGAAAATGTATTAGAACTTTTTATATCTTAAAAATGTATAATAAGTAGAACTTCTATCGATATTTTTACCTTTGAAAGAATTGATCTTAGCAAAGCGCAACAGACAAATCACCACCTGTTGTCTATTGTTTTCACAAGCAGCTAGGATTCTCTCAGCAAAACCACCCCACAATGTACATGATAGTCGGTCATCACTATATGGTTGATGAATAAAGATAATTTAGTAAATAATTATTAGAATAACTGAACTTATTGATCACGATAATACCGTATGTCTCTCAGCTCAAACTCAACTTGCCGACATTGACAACTTGACCTACGACATCTGTATAATCATATTTTTCGCACATCATATATAGTTACGATTAAATAACTATAATTAATTCTAACAAAAAGTTTTAACCAAGATTCTTACCAACCAAAATGTTTTCATTCAATCCAGCTTCTTCAATGACCTTCTCAAAGTCAACCAGTTGGAGGAACATGTCATTAGTCAAGGACGCACATGGCACCATGGAGGTGATGTTGATCAACGTCATACGGTAAGGATGGTTCGTAACCCTGAATTTCCCAGCGGATCTAGTCATTGTGAAAGTATCAATGATTACCCATTGCCCCGATTTGATCAGTCTCTGGAACTTTCCAAACTGTGGTTTCTTCACAGTTGCATGTATGAGGGTACCCTATTTAACAAAGGGAAAGATATTAAACTTCAAAACACTTAACAATACATAACAATAAAACCTAGTAAAGAGTTCGGTAAGCTTACTGAAATATCAGCTAGAACCATTTCAATGGTTTCTCCGGAATAGACAGTGTTTTGCTTCCAAACATGAATGATTTTGACACGAATTCTCCATCCTGTTTTGAATGGCCTAATGGACTGCAGATCTATGGTAGGGACGTTCTCGGCAGCCATTGGAGAAGGTTTGAAAGAAGAAAGGAGAAAGAGAAGAAGGTATGGTGGTTTACGATTCGATAAGTATCATAGTATTTATAGGAAGTCTCCATTAGGTATAATTTGATAGTATATTTTATGGTATATGGTATATTCGTAGCATTTCGGCAGAAAATCTTAGTAGTTAATTACGTAATATATTCTTAACAATTTCTTAAAAATGATGATCAATTTTCTTGGTGCAGTTAAGGATTTGAAATAAATTGGAGTATGAATTAGGAATGAAAGACATAACTAAAAACGCGGTTTGGTAAGATTTTGGAAGATTGATATCTGTAAAATTATTTTTATTTTTATTTGAAATTATAAATCTATTTTGCAGGCTTATTTCCGGAGACCCAAAATAGCCCATTTTTACATCAATACATACCCGGATATCCAATTGTTAATTGTCGGGTAATTTTAAATTTTTAACCCGATTCAATAGATCTAAAAGTCATCTTTAACCTTAATGATATGTGTTAAGATAAATTTCGACTTTTCGGGCAATGAGAAAGTTGTACTTCTCTTTTACTAATATAGGGATTACAAACATATTCACACAAAAAAAACCCCAACAGTTTTTTAAAAAACTAGTGTTGTTTAAAAACTTGGTTGTCAATTTGATGATACGCATATATTAATCAACGGATGGTATTTTTAAAGAAAAATATTCAAACAAACATGCCGAAAGTTACTTTTTTTTTTTTTGAGGTAAAGGAATATTTGTGCCTAAAGTATCTTTTTTTTGATCCGGAGAATATTAGTTCTAGAACTCTTTTTAAACAAATAATGGTTTACAAATGAACATGTCATTGTAATTATTTTATATTTCGGTGAAGACTATATAAATGGGAGTTAGTTGAGAAAACGAAGACTCTAAAGTAGAAACGGGAGTTTTATTAACTAACTTGCTAAATTATAGGTAAAGCCAAGCATAGTGATAGTGTGTAACGTGTTTCTGTTTCCAACATGCTGACGATGATGCTGCTGCTGGTAAAACAAATAACAACATTACTTTATTTTGCGTCATCTTACGGTATTATATCGTTCTTCATATCGTTGACATGAATGACTTTTAATTTTCTTGTGGGTGTTTGAACATGAATGATTGATTGTTGAATATGGTGGAGAGATAAGCATCAAAGCATTGGTGGGAACAAGTGAGACCCCACCCCATCCCACCCTCATTTTCATAGTATTAAACCCTTCCCCAATAGGCCAACTCCAATACCCATCCCAGTATCCCATATGTCTAATCACACGTTATTTTTGCTGGTGATCGTTCTCAGTAGCAATACTGTTGATATATAGGATTGTCAATTTGTGTACCACTGCCACTACCACCCATACTCATTCGTTGTAAATATTGGCTTCTTTTGCGGTCCTTCATAATCATTAGCGAGTAAGTTCCACTTCAGTCGAAAAACTCGGTTTTGTATATGCATTGAATTTTCTCTTTCAGGACCACTCATTGTATATAAAGAAGATTTGAATTTCCCATAAGAAGAATATGTACAAAATTATAAAATATGAAGTCTCCCAAAACGCAGCCCGTTCCAAAACAGCAATCATATATGGCTTTTAACCTTTTAGCTAAGGCTTGTTCATTAACGTAATGATTAATTTTTGAGATTAAAGAAAAGGTCTGAAAGGAATCATCAAAAAAAAAAAAAGTGAAAAGGACAAGAAATATATTCATGTCCACTATCCAAAATTTTCCAAGGTATTAAAAGTTTATTGTTGGTTTTTTTCAAACGCAACCTTTTTATACCAATACTTTTATTGAACAAGACATGTTAGATACGTTGTAAGACAAAATTTTTCCTTTTGTGGCCGTAATAGTGACATAAATTATCTTTCTTACAACTGGACTTGATGACTGATCATTAATCGAGAAAAAAATCTCATTCTTTCGTTGTCTGTCTCTCTTCTTCATAGTATTTTTGACGGAAATCTTTTTGTATCCTACATAAAAGACATTATTATTTCTGAAATTTTGATACTAAACTCTTTTATATGAAATGTGTTTTCTTAAGGCCTCACAAAAAAATTGGCAAATGAAGGCAAGGCCACGTGCACATATTTTCTGATCTTTAACTAAATCATTAGTAGTTTTTTTCTAAAGAGATGACATCTGAAACTGAGGAATTAATGTAGCTCTTAAACATTAATATGTAAATATACATAAGTAAAAGTAGCTAAATTGGCAAACTGAGGAATCAGTTTTTATTATAAAATTGTGATTTATAATATGTAAGTATTCATGATTTATATTAAAAACACAATAATAAAAACATTACAAATCCCATGGTCCTTGATTATCAAGGTGATTTCTTTACGGAGAATAAGCGTCGAATCATCTTTTTAACATGTGCTTTGAATTCAGACATTCTCACGGCTAATCTTCCACGTAAGTTAACACATAAGAAGACAAAGTTAGATCAAACAATAACCCAAAATTAACATTTACAAACAATCCACTTATCCATGTAAAATCTCAAATAATCTAAAACACAACATGGTGTTGTTTGCATCTAAATCAAACAGATCTAGCAAGAGAGTTTTTTTATATATATATTAAGCTTATCCTTTCGAGGTTTGGTTCTTGTAACAAAATGGCATTTATCTAATGAAGTACAAATCAAGCTCTTCATATATATCTCTAAGCCGAAAAAAACAATAAGAAAAATGACATGAGATGGTGTTCAATCATTAAATCCATTATCTAGTAAGCCTAAAGAAAATCTCAACAAGTGTAAATCCCCGAATTGGCATCTACACACTCATCTACACAATCAAGTTTTTGACCATATTACGAATCTTAAAGCAAATCCACGCTATAGATAAAGCCCAATGGGCTCATCTTACACTACAAATCTGTTATCGGGCTAACTTATTTGTACATATAAATATATACGATTTTCAACAGTGCCTGTGTTGACCAAAAAAAAACAAAACAAATTCTTTATTGTCCATTAACTTAGCTTATTTAATAATGTTGCAAAACAATAAATAAATCGTTGTCAAAAAAAAAAATAAATAAATCGTGTTGAGCTACTTTTTAATTTATAAAAAAAAAAGAGAGAGATGGTGGTTTGCCACGTTAAAAACTTTCCAGATTGACCTTTAAATATATAATTTAATCATAAAACATATAAAAATTAATTATCTGATGTAATGGAGCAGACGTGGATAATATTATAATTAGTTAATCATACAATTTCATAAATTTGTTGATATTGGAATCTTTCGTTGTAGTTGTTTAATCTAATCTCATACTCTATATTAAAAAAAATAGAAATAAAATACAAATCTTACAAAACACACACACTTTTGTTATTTTACTTTAGGCTTAAAAATATTACGTACATAATTTAGTTAACTTGCGCATTAAAAAGAAAAAAAACAGAGAAATTGAAACTGTCTCTCGTTTTGGTTTTGGGGTGGGGGTGCTTAAGCTTGAGCAAGAAGGTAATGCAAACGAACCACTACACATACCCCATAATCTCTGGAGGATGATGAAGATGCAAACGATTCTACTTGACAAATTTTCCAAATTTTGAGTTTTGGCAATTTCTCTCAGATTCCCCCCGGAGGAAAGAAAAAAAAAAAACCAAACCCTAAGAAAAAAATTGTATCTCTCTCCGATTCGATGAGTCCGGAGAATAAATTGCTACCGAAGAGGATCATCCTTGTACGTCACGGTGAATCGGAAGGCAATCTCGACACAGCGGCATACACAACAACACCAGATCACAAGATCCAGTTAACCGAATCCGGTTTGCTTCAGGCTCAGGAAGCTGGAGCTCGTCTCCACGCCTTGATTTCCTCTAATCCTTCTTCCCCTGAGTGGCGTGTCTACTTCTACGTCTCTCCTTACGATCGCACTCGATCTACGCTCCGTGAGATCGGACGCTCCTTCTCCCGTCGCCGTGTGATTGGTGTTCGCGAAGAATGTCGTATTAGGGAACAGGATTTTGGGAATTTTCAGGTTAAAGAACGTATGAGAGCCACCAAGAAGGTCAGAGAACGCTTTGGTCGCTTTTTTTATCGCTTCCCTGAAGGTGAATCCGCCGCCGACGTCTTCGATCGCGTCTCCAGTATGTTTTCTCTTTCTTTCATAACAGAATGATCTGTGGTGTTTGATTAGTTTAGCTAAGCTTGATTCAGATCCTGGCCTGTGCAAGTGGCAAATGAAGATTTTGGTTGAATTGGTTGCTTGATGTTATGTTTCTGATCACATCTTTAGATTGATACATTCAGTTGTCATGAAGTCTTTGATCCATTCTGTTATATGTTTCTGATTCACTCTGTTTTTGCGGTTTACAAGTAGTGGTCTTGAATAAAGTTAGAGTCTTGATCCATTCTGTTATATAACATTCGATTTTTGCTGAAACTCTGTTTTTGCGGTTTGAAGTTGTCTTTGCTTTGTGTGAATGAACTCAAGATTCGATTTTTTTTGCGTGTTCTTTGACAGGTTTTCTCGAGTCTCTATGGAGAGACATTGACATGAACAGACTACATATCAATCCGAGTCATGAGCTAAACTTTGTGATTGTTTCACACGGCTTAACATCGCGTGTGTTTCTGATGAAATGGTTCAAGTGGACTGTGGAACAATTCGAGGGACTAAACAATCCAGGGAACAGTGAGATCAGAGTTATGGAATTAGGACAGGGTGGTGATTATAGCTTGGCGATTCATCACACGGAGGAAGAGTTAACGGCTTGGGGATTGTCACCAGAGATGATTGCAGATCAGAAATGGCGGGTTAACGCACATAAAGGCGAATGGAAAGATGATTGTAAGTGGTATTTTGGTGATTTCTTCGATCATATGACAGATTCGGATCAAGAGTGCGAGACTGATGAGGCCATTGAAGAAAAAGAAGAAGAAGAAGATGAAGAAGCGGGGAAAAGAGTAAATCTGCTAACGAGTTCAGAATATAGCAATGAGGCAGAGTTATACAATGGAAAGTGCTGCTGATAATTTTACAGAACAAAAGGATATGAGAAGAAACCATTAACTACAGAATTTGGAAAAAAAAAATGGATTTTGATAAGCTTTCTGATTTCTTAGTTGGTGGAGAAGTGTGTACAAACTTGTATCTGGTCTATAGATACACATCGTTATAACACCCATTACATGAAAGTTTGAAGATTCATTTTATTGTGTCAAAGCACTTGTCTTTGTCAAAGAAAGTTACAAAAAAATGTTCCCTTTATATATTGGCTAAGAAACCTTGAATTAATGGAAACGATCCATTTAATCAGTTTTTCTTATGTATGCATAAAGAAAATGATAATGGTAAATTTCTCAGTTACATTGCTAAAGATTCTGAGACGACGCCGTCTCAGAGTATTTACCGGTGAGAATTTGTAGCGTAACAAACCGGTTTGCAGCTTCAGTGTAGTGAATGCCGTCCCAGTTAACATATTTAGAGCTATCAATGCAAGGTTTGGCGGTTTTTAGTGTACCATTTGATGTTGCTGTGTTACCGCAACCAACCTGATCATCGTAGTTCAATGGCGGTCCTCCGGTTCCACAGCATACCAGTATCGAGTGATCAAAACCTATTATCATACCAGAAAAGGTTTCAAAACAGTGAACTAATAATTAATTTCTAATCAGAAGAGTGAACTAATAATACGTGTACCGTATTTGGAATGATTCAGAATGAGGCCGGATTTGATCGAGAAGATATCTACGTATGTGAAACGGGAACCGGGATATAGTTGAGGGAGTTTTTTGAAAAGACCATTAAGCTGCAAATTGAAAAGCTTAGCAGCTTGGTTATGATCACTGACACAACCAAACTCATCAAGCTTTGATTTGTCTTTCCCAAATAGTGACACAACTTGAGCCAAACACCCAAGTGGCCCTGTGTTGTGTATCCAAAAATTTCTTGCTCCTTCTGCATATAATCTCTATAAAAAAAAGTACAACATAAAAGAAAATTTATATAATTAGAGTGTACTTATATTATGTGACTTGGTTTAAGTACTCAAACCTATTTATCATATAAAATTCAAATATTCTCAAAATAATTTACACACAACTTTCCTTCTTTGAATAATTGAATATATCATTTTCAATTATATATATAAGATATTGTTGTTTTCAAACTCAGTAGTTTAATCTGATCTAATAATTTTCGCCAGCTAGACTAAGTGTGTTTTAATTAAACAAAAATAAAGCTTCATGCAAAAGCACTGACCGTTATTCCATCTTCAAGTATATCCAAGATTGTAGGAATCAGAGCAAGAACTTGATCAAATGTTTTGGAGTAAAATGCTCCGGCAAGATCATTTTGTCCGATATCAAACATATACAATCCACTTTTGAAGTAATATTCGGACGGTAAGTATTTTTCGAGCTCTTCATCTGAAAAACAAAAGAGAAAAAAACAAAAATACATAGGTCCTCAATACTATGGTCTTCAACTAAAGTCTATATTTGTTGATGGTTAAAATATAGTTTGATCTTTATTTACCTTGATGTATCAGTTGAATGACTTTGGACTTAAAGGTGATGAATTGAGAGACTTGAACACCAAAACCAAAGGGGCTATAAGATGCAGCATTTGCCTTCTGAATCGTTGACCCACCCGCTGCAAAATTGCAGCCTCTCCGGTAACTTTGTCGGCTTATCGAATCTAAATATGGCCTCAAATAGGGCCGATCAATTGCTTCCACTACAACACATAAAAGCCCATTCAAAAACTTGTCATATACACCTCACAATGTAAATTACATGAGCGTGCAAACAGCGTTATATCAAGATCAATCAAAAGTCATGTTTTTCAATCGACTAGTTTGTTGTAATTCTTGCAACGCTTCTAGTAAAAAAAAAAAAAAGAATATAGAAACGATGAATGATGAGATTACTTAGAAAATCAACGATGAGACGTCCATTACAAAATCTTCCGGAAGATGGAGGTTTGAAGTAGGTTTGTCCATAGGAAGGCTGGAGAAGGAATCCAAGACCGGATGTGAGTTCTCCGGTGTCAGAGTTAGAGTCTCCGAAGTTGAAAACCGCCGGGAAGTTATGAGAAATCGGAAAAGAACCGGCGAGAGGAGGCAGAGTATGAGAGATAGCTACAAATAGTGATAATGTAAGAAGAGAGTGAAAAAGGGTTTCCATGGCTCAAACAATGTATTTTTTGGTCTTCTCATAAAACCTTATTTATATATACATTGCACAATACATTTGTATCCATATAATTTTAAAAATGTAAATACGTCATATATATCTTTATATGTATACGTGCGTGAGTATAATTATTGAAAGTGGGAATGGATTTTGGTTGCAAATATGAAAAGAAACAAAATGATCCAAGTCATCTCGTGACAATCTTTTGTTTTTTTATACAAGGAATCACATCAGTTTGATAAGGTTCGATATTTGTGAACTAATATAATTAACGGTCGTGGAACCATTATGAGTGTAGAGATTATCAACGGGTGGTTTTATTGTCTGAAGATAAGATTAGTGTCTGCAAAATGATCTGACTTGGATCTTAAGTCTTTATGATTGTGTATACTACTGATTTTGCATTTAAAGTATTTCTTTTATCACCGATAAGAAGAAACTATTTCATGCCTGAGCAACGCGAAAGACTTATGGTTTGCTATCCCCTTTTTATTATAATTTAAAGAAAAAAAAAATCGAAGATATATATGATAAAGATTGCATTACAAATTTACAATTTATTAAAAAAAAGAAAAAAGGAATGTAGTGTCTAAAAAATGAATCCTGAAGTGAATCTGATGTATATATCACTTGATCCGTAACTGTTGTATCAATGTGATGAAGATTTCTATTAAAAAAACAATTTTGTTTTTTTTTGCAGATGAGATACAGTCTTTCTTTGGGTTGACTATTTAATATAATAAATAGATTAAGGCAGTAATTAAGCTCTTTAAGTAATTGCACATAGGTGCGTATCGTTTAAGTTTGGCCCAATAAGGCCTGATAGGCTCAAATATCCCGCAGTTCACCTAATGTATGAACTTGGCTCCACATTTATCTTGTCTGTCAAAATTGTTGATTTCTCAGATTCTTTTTGTTTTTTTTTTTTTTTCAGAATTTGGATTCCAAGATTCATCACAACAACCTTCTCAATAACATACTAGCAAAGGTGCTGTCTTCAAAACAAGAAAGTTTAATAATTGACATTGTTAATGTGAGATTAATTTTATTTGTAACGGAACAACCAGATTGAAAGTAACAATGCGAATGCCGCTGACGCCATTATGCTTGACAAGGATGGTTATGTTTCTGAAACCAATGCAACAAACATTGTAAAAAAATTTGTACCATTTACTGATGAAGCTTTCTGGTTTCTTAGTTGGTGGAAAAGTGTGTGTACAAACTTGTATGTGGTCTATTGAATAGATACACATCGTTATAACACCGGAAACATTATTTGAAGATTCATTTTATTGTGTCAAAGCACTTGTCTTTGTGAAAGAAAGTTACCAAAAATGTTCCCTTTATATTGGTTAAGAAACCTTGAATTAATGGAAATGATCCATCTAATCAGTTTCTTATGTATGCATGCATAAAGAAAATGATAATGGTAAATTTTTCAGTTACATACATTGCTAAAAAAATTTGAGACGACAACGTCTCAGAGTATTTACCGGTGAGAATGTGTAGCGTAACAAACCGGTTTGCAGCTTCAGTGTAGTGAATGCCGTCCCAGTTAACATATTTAGAGCTATCAATGCATGGTTTGGCGGTCTTTGTCGTACCATTTGATGTTGCTGTGTTACCGCAACCAACCTGATCATCGTAGTTCAATGGCGGTCCTCCCGTTCCACAGCATACCAGTATCGAATGATCAAAACCTATTATCATACCAGAAAAGGTTTATAACAGTGAACTAATATACTTTCTAATCAGAAGAGTGAACTAATAATACGTGTACCGTATTTGGAATGATTCAGAATGAGGTCGGATTTGATCGAGAAGATATCTACGTATGTGAAACGGGAACCGGGATATAGTTGAGGGAGTTTTTTGAAAAGACCATTAAGCTGCAAATTGAAAAGCTGAGCAGCTTGGTTATGGTCACTGACACAACCAAACTCATCAAGCTTTGATTTGTCTTTCCCAAATCGTGACACAACTTGAGCCAAACAACCAAGTGGCCCTGTGTTGTGTATCCAAAAATTTCTTGCTCCTTCCGCATGTAATCTCTATAAAAAGAAATACAACATTAAACAAAATTTTATAAGAGTGGTAATACTTATATGACTTGGTTTAAGTATTTAAACCAATATTTATCATATAAAATTCAAGTCTTAAGGATATGGGGGTTTATAAATTATATAAAATTCAAATACTCTCAAATAATTTACACACAAATCATCTTCTTTTGAATGACTGAAATAATTTACACACAAATCATGTTACAAAATGTAACAAATCGTACATTAACGTTTCATCTAATATATTGTTGTTTTCAAACTTAGGTGATAATTAACCTGATCTAATAATTTTCGCCAGCTGAACTAAGTGTTTTTTTAATTAAACAAAGGAAAAGATTCATGCAAAAACACTGACCGTTATTCCATCTTGAAATATATCCAAGATTGTAGGAATCAGAGAAAGAACTTGATCAAATGTCTTGGAGTAAAATGCTCCGGCAAGATCATTTTGTCCGATGTCAAACATATATAATCCATTCTTGAAATAATATTCGGACGGTAAGTATTTTTTGAGCTCTTCATCTGGAAAAACAAAAAGATCAAACAAAAATACATAGGTCCTCAGTACTAAAGGTCTTCAACTAAAGGCTTAATTGTTGATGATTAAAATTTCGGTATAATTTGATATTTATTTACCTTGATGTATCAGTTGAATGACTTTGGACTTAAAGGTGATGAATTGAGAGACTTGAACACCAAAGCCAAAGGGGCTATAAGATGCAGCATTTGCCTTCTGAATCGTTGACGCAGCCGCTGCAAAATTGCACCCTCTCTGGTAACTTTGTCGGCTCATCGAATCTAAATATGGCCTCAAATAGGGCCGATCAATTGCTTCCACTACAAAAACATATAAAGCCCATTCAAAATCTTCTCATGTTAAGTCGACTAGTTTGTTGTAATTCTTGCAACGCTAGCTTCTAGTAAAAATAAAAAAATAAAGAATATAGAAATGATGAATGAATATGGTTACTTAGAAAATCGACGATGAGACGTCCATTACAAAATCTTCCGGAAGATGGAGGTTTGAAATAGGTTTGTCCAAAGGAAGGCTGGAGAAGGAATCCAAGACCGGAGGTGAGTTCTCCGGTGTCAGAGTTAGAGTCTCCGAAGTTGAAAACCGCCGGAAAATTATGAGAAATCGGAAAAGAACCGGCGAAATGAGGCAGAGTATGAGAGATGGCTACAAATAGCGATAATGTAAGAAAAAGGTTTTCCATGGCTGCTTTAGTCAATGTATTTTTTGGTCTTCTCATTAAATCTTACAAATACATATGTATATAAATACACTGCACTATACATTTGTATCCATATATATATAATTAAAAAAATGTAAATACGTCATATATATCTTCATATGTATACGTCCGCGAGTATAAATAATGAAAGTGGGAATGGATTTTGGTTGAAAATATGAAAAGAAACAAAATGATCAAAGTCCTCTCGTGACAATCTTTTGTTTCTTATACAAGGAATCACACATCAGTTTTGATAAGGCTCGATATATTAAATTTAACGGTCTTAGACTTAGAACCATTATCAACGGGTGGTTTTACTTTTATTGTCTGAAGATAAGATAAGTGTCTGCAAATTATCTGACTTGGATCTTAAGTCTTTATAATTGTGTATACTACTGGTTTTGCATTAAAAGTATTTAGTTTATCACCCATTAGACGAAACTATTTCATGCGTGCCTGCGTGAGCAAACGTGAAAGACTTATGGTTTCCTATCCCTTTTGAATTTTGATTATAATTTTTTTTTTTTTTTTGACCAACAAATATAAAAGAGCCAATTGGGGGGAAGGAATCGTTTACATAAGTATCAACATGCTATTATAATTTTTTAAAATAAAAATTCGAAGATACATCCCTTATATATATGATAAGAATTGCATTACAGTTTATAAAAAAAAAAAAAAAATGTAGTGTCTAAAATATATTATCTAATAGAAAATTTCTGACGTAAAAATCACTATTCTTGATCTGGAACTGTTGTATCAATGTGATGAAATAGATCTAAGGCATTAAATAAGCTCTCATCGTTAAAGAGGTAATTTGCGTATAGGTGCGTGTCGTTTATGTTTGGCCCAATAAGGCCTGGTAAGCCCAAATATCCCTTTTTACTGTTTTATAGGTTCTCTACCACTAAGGAAAGGGGGTGTATTGAAATAATGATTTTGGAGGATTTGATGGGATTTAGAAAATTTGAAATTTTGATAGATTTTAGGGAAGTTGATATGATTTATAGTAAAATTCTTTGAAATCCCACCTAAAACCATGAGATTTGGATTTGTGTATTTTTAACTAAACAAATCCTCTCAAATCCTCCAAAATCCCTACAACTTATTAAAATCTAAATCCACAAACTGTTTTGAATAACAGTGGATTTTAAAGTAGATTTTAAAATCATCATTTCAATAACAGTGGATTTCAAGAGACTTTTTAAAATTCATGATTGAATAATATAGGATTTGTAACTTTTATACAAATCACTTAAAATGTCAAGTTGAATACACCTCCTAAGAATCTCGCTGGGGCTTCGCCGTATCATCGTGTCCAGATAATCAGAATTTTTTTTTTAAAAGTCAATGTAACGATGAGGAAACCACCAAACAGTGGGGATGACGAATTCCGATGATTCAACCACTATTCCCTATACTATTAAATTGGGATCTCTTGCATTATTTTCAAGCGCTTCTATTCTATTTTAGTGGCAACACTTACAAAGTTGGTAGGAATATCTTTTTTTTCTTACTAAATTCCAAGCAACATTATAAGAATATACAGTATAAAAAAGAATCGAGATGCGTGCAAGGTTTCTGTCCAATTTCTTGTCGTTTTGTATATTTTTGGGAGGGTATGGTGTTGTTTGTTTATATCGACACACTTTACACTTCACTAGTTCACTTACTTTAGTGGGTATTATTAATAACTAAAACTTGTAATCACAGAGACCAGAGTTGAGAGTTCCGTTTTGGTTTGATCACCGTCTTCAATGACAGAACCAGAGGTGATTCACTCATGGTCTGCACCAAGATCTCTCAGCACCAGCCTTATGTACTCCTTTTCTCAGGTACCTTCCCAACTTTTTTTTTTCTATTTTCTTGACAATTCATTTCTCCAAGAATATGAATGTTAGCTCTAAAGCCTCTTAAGTTTATGATTATCCAAAGCCAAATCTCAATTCTGATGTTGTGTCCACATTTTCAGAGAGATGACACTGAAGTTGTCGATGAGCCGTTATATGGAGCTTTTCTTAAAGCTACAGGTTTTGATAGGCCATACAGAGACGATGTTCTCTCCAAGATGGTAATGTCTCTCTATTTAGTGCCTGATTAGGATTTAGCCTTACTAGTCTTTGTCTTTATTTGAGTACCGCGAGGTAAGTTTCAGTCTTGTAATTGAAATAGGAGTGCAATGGAGATAAAGTTGTGAAAGATGTCATATATGGATCAGGATCAAAGAAGTACCGGTTTTGTAAGGTGAAAAACTCTGTTTGAAAAGCTTCAAGAATCATATTATTCACACTCTCTTTGTTGTCACTTTGTCTAAAAGATAGTGTATTGTTCTGTTTTTTCTTACAGCATATCTCGAAACAAAGGCTTTTTGGTTTGCCAAGTGAGCTGATGAGTAAAGGAAAGCATTTCATATTAATACGCAATCCTCTTAACATTCTGGTTAGCTTTCTCATCAAACACTGGTTCTTATCTTGATGCCTGGATCCACTGTGCTTTTAAGATCTCATGATCTTTAGTCAATGTGTTATCTAAATATCTAAGGTATTATCCTTTTTGCAGCCTTCTTTTGAGAAGGTACACCCTCCATCATTTCTCGAATTAGGCTTGGGGGAATTAGTCTCTATATACAGTGATCTATGTCAGATGGGAACTCCACCTACAGTCATCGATGCTGATGAGCTTCAGCGAGATCCTGAGGTATTGTTTCTGTAATATGTAAAATATACCAAAAAAGATTTCATTCATCTAATGATCTACACACTACTCCTTACATATTATGCCATCCATATGTAAACAGACGACATTACGCGGTCTTTGCAATGATTTGGACATTCCATTTCAAGCTTCTATGCTTAAGTAGGTCCTCTCCTTGCTTTCTCTTGTGATTTACAAAAGTAGAAACTATAATTTCTCTTTTGTTTCTTATGTTGTTCTTAAGATGGGAAGCTGGCCCTATACCAGAAGATGGAGGATGGGCACCATGGTGGTACAAGAGTGTGCATAAATCAACTGGTTTCTCGTCTCCAAAAGAGTATCCTCGGGTAAGGCTCTGCTTTGTTGTGGTTAATGATTCTGAATTCGATCTAAACAGGTTTGGTATTCTTGTTTTTCAGACATTCCCTCTGTCTCATTACGATTTGTTGGAGCAAACTCTACCGCTTTACAACATTCTTAGGAGCCATGTGAAGCATAGGTCCTCCCTATTGAGCAGTCCCTTGCCTCCTCCTACTCTCCCAGTTCCTGAAAATGCAAAACTTCTTGCATGGGTTGGTGATGAGATTCTGCCTCGTGATATGGCAAAGGTTTGTTTGAAATTTTGGAACAACACTCTAACAACTCATGTTTGTGATTTGCATTGTCAACAGTGACCATTTTCTTTTTCTTCTTCTTGTTTAGGTTTCTGTTTTTGACTCGGTTGTTCAAGGCGGTGACTCGGTATGGGAAGGACTCCGGATTTACAAGGGGAAGATATTCAAGCTTGAAGAACATCTAGATAGGTACGAACTGTCAAATGCAGAAACCAATAAGCCAATAGCAGAGTTTTCTAAGCAATCTTGTTTTATATGATGTTGGATTAGGCTATGTGATTCAGCAAAAGCTCTGGCTTTCGACAATGTTCCAGCGCGTGAAGAGGTTAGCATCTGATGATCGTTATGCTAAGTTTCGTTCTGTTAAAACAACGTTACCATGATAGCTTTATTGTGGTAAAACATGCAGATAAAAGAAGCAATCTTCACAACTCTCATAACCAATGGTATGTTTGACAATACACATATCAGGTTGTCTCTAACTCGAGGCAAAAAGGTATATTACATTTATATCAACTTTCTTCGAAATAAATTTAAGAAGATCTTGTTTTCCTCTCGACCATTTAGTCTAAAGAAAACTATAAAACTTGTTTGATTAAGGTATCTTCTGGAATGAGCCCTGCGTTTAATCAATATGGATGCACACTTATTGGTAACCTTTCAGCTTTATGCTAACCATCAAGATTTGAAAATGATGATTACTCTTGGTCTTTAATGTGTTCTGCTCTTTTAAAATTGTAGTGCTTGCCGAGTGGAAGCCACCGGTGTATGACAATGATGGTGGAATAGTGCTGGTGACTGCAACTACACGCCGCAATTCACCTAATGTATGAATTTGGCTTCACATTTTATCTTGATTATGTCTTGTCTGTCAAAATTATACTAGATATCTTTTTGTTCTTTTCAGAATTTGGATTCCAAGATTCATCACAACAACCTTCTCAATAACATACTAGCAAAGGTACTGTCTTCAAAACAAGAAAGTTCAAGAACTGACATTGTTTATGTGAGATTAATTTTCTTTGTAACGGAACAACCAGATTGAAAGTAACAATGCGAATGCTGCGGACGCCATTATGCTTGACAAGGATGGTTATGTTTCTGAAACCAATGCAACAAACATTGTAAGTATTCCACTGACAATTCATCCACACACTTTCATATTGAGAATTCGATAGAAAGTTGAAAACGCTGAGGCTGTTTTAATTATTTACTTTCTGTTATACAGTTCATGGTGAAGAAAGGCTGTGTTCTTACTCCTCACGCAGATTACTGTCTCCCTGGCATAACCAGAACTACTGTAGGGAGAGATATTCAAATTCTGTTATTGAGGATTTATATAAACCGTTCTTATCTTTCTTTCTTTTTTTCGATCTTTATAAAGGTCATGGAGCTTGTGGTGAAAGAGAAGTTCATCTTAGTAGAACGAAGAATCAGTCTCTCCGAGTTCCACACAGCTGATGAGGTTCTTTCAGCTTGGTCATATTGAATTATATGCGCCTTGCCTCTCTCTCTTTCCCAAGACAAAATCTGACAATGGTTTTGTTTTTCAGGTTTGGACAACAGGAACTATGGGAGAACTAAGCCCGGTATGTAGAGTCTCTAGTAGGTTACGAATAAAACATCTTTTCTGCACCTGAATCTATGACATTCACTAACCAAAAGATATTAACTTTTGTAAAGGGGTGTAACTTAAACTATGGAAAAAATAAGCATTAAGCATAGTCTCCTCTGTTTACTTTTCTGTGTTACAGGTTGTGAAGATTGATGGGCGTGTGATTGGTGACGGAAAAGTTGGACCGGTAACGAGAACACTGCAAAACGCTTACAAGAAACTCACAGAGGATTCAGGTGTGCCAATACCTACTTACCAAGAATCCTGAAAATACAAAACCAGAGGTAATCGAAGTTGTCTATAAAAGATATATGCATCCATGCATCTGAGTACATCAAACCTTAAGTTGCTAAAATATGCATCAATTATACATCACACTTTTTTGGTTTTGATCTAATCATAACTTATCAAATGCCTTTCTAAGGTAAAATAAAATAAGATTTGATATTTCACATGATTAAATTGCGTTTACCGGTTTTTTAAGTATTTAAACACGAGGGAACTTAGTCAAAAAAGCATTCAACATTCACATGCTTCAATTGGTTTTCTTGAGGAAAAAGCATGAAGCTGTTTACGTCATATTTTAATAGATTTCCTTTTCACATAAGTAACAAAAAGCTTTCTTTCTTTTTAGGGATACCAAGTAAGATTGTGTAGCCAGCCTTCTCCTGCAATCGTTTCTTCTTACTTCTGTGTTGGCACAAAACGACGAGTGGTTTATGCGTGGCGATGGAAAACAGTGTGGTAAGGAATGCGTGCTGTTTTTACTTATTTAAAAAAGTCATAACTATTATTATTGGTGACCAACAAAAACAAAGTCAGCGTTCGCTTGTTTGACCCGACGAGTATGACCAATTTACCAATAATAAAGCCACCACGTATCGACCGTTGATTCTTTTTCCTTTATCGACATTCAAGTTTTTATTTTTATTAAAATCAATGCTACTATATATTAATATATAATTGCAATTTGCAACCTTAATCTGAATATTAGAAAGACGAAAAATAAAAAGTAGAGGTCAAGTGAAAGTTAGAATAAACTTATGTGAATTCCCCCCCCCCCCCCCCCCCCTGGATTACTTATCTTTTTTTATATATATCGTATCAAACATACTTTTCAAATCTTCCTTGATAATAAATTTAACTCACAACGCAGACCCACAGGGGTCCAACAACGTTAGCTAAAGTGTTTGTTTTATGGGAGCCGAATATATTTATAAAAACATTCCAATTAATACTTTATTTTATTTGTCGTCAATTGTTTTTTGAAGGCATAACTTTGCTGATGGCCTTTTAAAAAAAACACAACTTGCTATTTAGCAATGGCCTAAAAATGAAGGTTTTATTCTATTAATTGGAGAACCCGATTCTTTAGGACTTTTGTCGTCTCTTTTGAGTTTCTTTTACTTGAGTGGCAAGTTTTCAGATTTTTCTTTATCACAAGATATTTTTGTTGATAGAAATAACTAAAAACATCTAAAATCTAAATAATTTATGAAAAGGAGTCTACATGTTAGCATGTATGAAAGGGATTCTAAATAGCCGTTGAAACTTTTTAACCCAAAACAAGAAGTCCTTTCCGTGACATCCAACGAAGTGAAAACGACGATAGAGAAGTTTAAGCATAGTTTTAAACACAAGTAATCACCTCGTTAAAAAAGTGGTACATATAACAGATGGGTTACAAAATGTGATGTTACACATGAGATGCAAATGGATGGCTATGTATTTATAAAATATTCGTCTTGTCCTAAAATGCGTATGTCAATAAAAAAATTACGAAAGAAACCGAAAATTTTAACGAAAACTAAAAGAAAGCAATGGTGATCTTACAAACTTTATAGGTATGCGACATAATTAAACAAAATTAGGCAATGACTTCCATTACACAAAATTGTGGAAACCATGCAAAACTAGCCATGAACAAAAAAACAGAAAATAACAAACTGAAAAGAACGATGCTAAGTTGGTAACACTCACAACTCACAAATACATACACTTGAAAAGAAAACTGTGGAAACTTTATCGGTATTCGACATAATTTAATAAAAATTAGGCAACGACTTCCATTACACAAAATTGTGGAAACTATGCAAAACTAGCCATGAACAAAAATATAAATTAACAAACTGAAAAGAACGATGCTAACACTCAACAACTCACAAATACATACACTTAAAATACAAATGTGTTAGGGATGATGTTTCACAATTCATAGAAATAAACACCAAACTTATATACTTCTATAATTCGAAACCAAACAAAAGAGAGAAAAATTTGCAAATTAAGTAGTATATATATATATATATATATATAGTGTGAAAAGAAAGAAAAATTAATATCCACTGATTGGATTTGGAGGAACCTTCCTCTATGCCACGTGGAAATCAAAGACTGACACAACTACTGACGTCATCACTTATACACATCTCTTCAAAACTCCCTTTTACGCTATAATTAAAACTCACTTTCTTCTTCTCCAAGAGCCAACAAAAAAAAAAATACACACAAACGGCAAAAAAAAAAAAAAAAAAACATGAGAAGCTCCGATCATATGGCTTTCTCCGGCGTTTTGCCGTTTGTTCTCTTGCTTTTATTATCAACGGCGGATCTAGCGGCGAGTCAGGCACAGCCCGGTTCACCAACCCAACCTTACAACTACGGCAGGCTAAGTCCAGCCATGGCTGTGATCGTCGTGATCCTTATCGCTGCTCTCTTCTTCATGGGTTTCTTCTCCATCTACTTCCGCCACTGCTCCGGCGTACCAGACGCCGGCGTTTCTCCAGCTGGCGGAGTTCGATCCAGAGGTACAGTCAACGCGGCAGCGCGTGGTCTCGACGCTTCGGTCGTCGAGACTTTCCCCACGTTCTTGTACTCTGACGTGAAGACGCAGAAGCTAGGTAAAGGTGAGTTGGAGTGTGCGATTTGTCTGAACGAGTTCGAAGACGACGAAACGCTGCGTTTGCTTCCCAAGTGTGATCACGTGTTTCACCCTCACTGCATCGACGCTTGGCTCGAGGCTCATGTGACTTGTCCTGTTTGTAGAGCGAATCTTGCTGAACAGGTTGCTGATGAACCGGTTGAACCGGGAGGTACTGAACCGGATCTTGAATTGCAGCAAGTGGCCGTGAATCCTGAACCGGTGGTTACTACTGCTCCTGTACCGGAACAATTGGTTACGAGTGAAATCGATTCGAGGAGATTACCTGGTGTACCGGTGGATCTCAAACGAGTTAAATTCTCGAGATGGCATACAACGGGACATTCGGTGGTTCCACCGGGAGAATGTACCGAACGGTTTACTCTCCGGTTACCGGAAGATGTTAGGAAGAGGATAATGAATGATTGGAAATTAAACCGGTCTAATAGTCTTGTGAATCTTCCTAGGGGAGGGAGTTCGAGGAGAGGTAAAACGATTGATCGGACAAGGGCTCGGTCTGACCGGTGGCTGTTCCGTAAAACGCCGTCGTTTCTATGGAGGAATCGTGATGATGGTTCAATTAGACTAGGTAGTACCGGAAGCGTTCGAGCAAATGCTGTACCGAATTCAACCGGTGGTGATTCGGTACGTGGAGGAGACCGGTGGGCTTTTCTAAGAAACCCGTCGTTTCTGTGGAGGAACTCTTCGGTTCATAGAGGAGGAGTCAATAAAGACGGCGAAGGAACTTCGGTTAAATCGGCCGGTCCAAGTGGCTCAGCTAGCGGTTCGGTGAGATTACCGGTTTAGTTGGCTTTGCTTTTTTAGCCCTTGTAACTATTTTTTTTTTTTGTTTCTCTCATTTTTTGTTCATGTTTGGGATTGTTGATAAACACGAAGTACATTTTCCTTATTTTTTAAAAATTTATTGTATTGTTTAAAGTTTTTCTGTAACGTACATATACAGTAAGAGATCTGATAATGCAATTTACTTTTGAAAATTAATAATGTATTATTAAAAAAGGCATAAACAATATAATCGGACAGTGATGAGGACCATGAGGTGCGGTGTGGTGCAAGTGGGTAACTCGGGTTTTTAATATAAAAAAGAGTCGTATTCGTCGACAAAGAATATTAGCTATCTATCCCATGATTAAAAAAATATTATGCTAATAGAATATAGTTTTGTTTTCCTCGCTTCGAATAGAATATAGCTATCTCTCAATATTACAGAAGTATACACAAGACATATTAGTTTATCATGTGTTTGGTTCTTTTTAACCAGAGTTTTACTTCATAGTTTTATCACACAAAGATTACATGTCGTTTTGAATATAAAACACCCACTACGCTTTATAGAAAGAGATCCATATTTCTGGAATGTTTTGAGAAAAAAAGAAAGAAAAACTTTTAGTCCTTTCCAGAAGAAATAATACACACTATTGTAGATAATTTCATGCAAATTTGGTTTCTTTATATGAAAATTATTGACCGCCAACTATGTATGTTTCCAGTCAGGTCACGGATCTCATCGGGTTTGAAATTTTGAATAATCATTAGTCAATTTCCATCCAGAAGGATTTAATTAATAGATAACTAATCTATAATGCTGTGTTTCACATGTGAAATCAATGCGAAACAGATCCATCCTATTTGGCTCCATTAACCTTACTAATATTTTATTTGTCGTCTATAAATTAAAACACGTTATTACATTATCAATTAAAAAAAAAAATAACACCTTACAATGAATTAATGGGTATGGTACACCAAGTAATGGGCTTTGGGCTTGTACAGTTTAGGCCCAATAAAGTCTTCGTTCTTGGAGGAGGAAGTTGAGAACGAGAAAACAGAGTCCGGGGAAAAGAAGAGAGCTTTTTTGGGAGATTCGATCACTCAATGGCGAACGAAGACGACGACGGTGAGAAATCCAGAAGCGTTCATCAACAGATTGCTAATAAACCCAAAACCCAGATCTTAATTGGTGTGCCTTCGTACCAGGAAGTATTGGAAAGCTCACAGACGAAGTCCACGCCTCCTTCTTTTTTCAAACCTTCCCAGAGTTTCTCTCAAGCATTCGCTTTCGTCAAATCGTCCGACGTCTACTCTCCTCCTCCTCCACCTTCCTCAGCCGCCGCCTCTTCTTCACATCCGCCGGGCGCTTCTCAGGTGCCCACTTCAAGGTGTTTTATATCTATATATGTTTGTGAATTGCTTTGGAATTAGATAATATCTGTTGATTTTAGATTAGTTTGATCAAGTTCTCTGGAGTTTGAGATTGAAAAGTCGAAACCTTTACTGTTTATAACCCTTTTTATGGCTCATTGTGATGATTGCAATACTGAAACTTCCATGTGTTGCGTTTGTTTGTAGCCAAACGTTTCAAACTGATGGAGCGTCATCTTCTTCTACTACTACTGGCTCTTTACCATCAAACACAAGTCAAACTCGTAACGCAATTCTCGTTAGTAATAGACAGGTGAGGAGAGACTTAATAAACCTCCCAATGATTTTCAGTTTTGCATCTTCTCCTATTGGAACCCATCTGAGTTGTATTTCTTGTACAGAAAGGGAACCCGCTTCTTAAACATATCAGGAATGTGAAATGGGTTTTCTCAGATATTATTCCGGATTACGTGCTTGGTCAAAGCTCTTGCGCTTTGTATTTAAGGTGAAAAACTCTGCAACTCTAGTCTAAGATTCACAAATTTTTATCATATCTCTAAAGTCACAAACTCACACTAGAAATATCTGAATTCACTGCAGCTTGCGGTATCATCTGTTACATCCGGATTACCTCTATTTCCGCATTAGGGAACTACAAAAGAATTTCAAGCTCCGTGTTGTTCTTTGCCATGTCGACGTGGTATGTCTTAAAACCATATTTTGATGCTATATCTGAAGTGAAAGTGCTGCTATCATGTAGCATTGCATCTGATGTTTTCATTAATGTCTCATGAATCACTTATGCACAGGAAGATACGGTTAAACCATTGCTTGAAGTAACAAAAACCGCTCTACTTCATGATTGCACTTTATTGTGCGCCTGGAGGTGTCTATCTATATATCTATTAATCAAATTATTTTGCAGCTAATATGAAAACACATTTTCAATCACTCTGCTTCTCGTGAAATCTTTTGCAGCATGACAGAATGTGCCCGTTATTTGGAAACGATAAAAGTCTATGAAAACAAACCCGCTGATCTCATCCAAGGCCAAATGGATACTGATTATCTTTCACGGGTATGGACACTCTTTTTTAGGCTGCGTAATCAATTTATTTGTCATCTTTGTAAATTTTCATGGAGTATTTTGTTGTTTGCAGCTAAACCATTCTCTTACAAGCATCCGACATGTGAACAAGAGCGATGTAGTTACACTTGGTTCTACATTTGGGGTTGAGCTATAAAACTTTTCCCTGTTATTGTGAATTTTGTGATTTCAATGATTCTTCAGACTAATATTGGAAACGTTTAAAAACATGTTTTATGCAGTCTCTTGCTCATATAATGGATGCATCCATGGAAGATTTAGCTCGTTGTCCCGGGATTGGCGAACGTAAGGTACATTTCCCTTTGTCTATTATTATCCGAAATCTCAATAATCTTGTGATGAGAGGTCTGAAGTCACTCTATAAACGTCAGGTGAAGCGGTTGTATGATACATTCCATGAGCCTTTCAAGCGTGCAACTCCAAGCTACCCTACTGTTATTGAACCTACAGTCCCGGAAGCTCCACTTGAGAAAGATGTGGTGAACTCAGAGGAACCTGTTGAAGAAGACGAAGATTTTGTGGAAGACTCGAGAAAACGCAAGAAGAAAGAGCCCGAGAAAACTGTGAAGACCGCGCTGTCAGCTGTGTTTGCTCGATACTCGGATAGACTCAGCAAGAAGAAGGAGAAACAGAAGGAGAAAGATACAGGAATAGAGTCAGATGATTAACACAATTTAGTTCCTTGGGTAAGGCCATTGTAACTATTCCTTGAAATTGTAACATAAGGTTAAAAGTTTAGCTTTGATGGGTCTAATTTGTGTGATATCTTTCATAGAATTGTTGATTATTGAACCTCTGTGTGTTAAATTTCAGACAATTGTTACTAATTTGTTAGCTTTTCTTGGTTTGCGCCATGTTCAATAATGTTATGAACAAGAAAAAGAAGACGCGCTATATTTTGTAAGTTTGGTTTCGAGTTTTAGATACAATTCTACTAATTAGGTATGATGATTAATATATTAGTCTGTGAACAAGAATTAGGTTTGTGTCTAGTTTGGTCTGCTTTGTATAGAGTGCGTGTTAAATGCAATTCGACCGTTTAGCAGCTTTTTGCAAATTAGATTAAAATTTTAAAAGATTTGTGGTTTTCGTTGACATGTTTCAAACGCGTTTGTCAATGTGTCTTGTCCAACATCGACACAAACACTTGAACTTTGTGCACCACTCTTTTGCATTATTATCAACAAATATAAGTACTTTATTTTTCTTTTTCTATACATTGAAAAGAAAAAGCTTTCGGTGTAAATGGTTTTAAATTGCAATCGACAAAAAAAAGTAAAGTTGCTGGTAAAAGAAAAGTGCAGAGAATATTTCAAGTGTAAGTAAGTGATACAATCGGTGGATGACTCATGAGAGACATGGGGTAAACAAGTAAAATCAAATATAAAGTAAAAGGTTAAATTTTTTCGTACATATGTTCTGATCAGCCAAAAAGATTGCCGGTCCATTCGGTTTAAATCTTTCAATTAGTGTCCTATATAAGAGGAGTTACTTACAAGTGGAAAGAAATAAAGTTAGAGCAATTATAATTTCCTTTGCTATTATATGATTATGAGACTATCTACATGACTCTTTTGTAACACAACAACTCTTGATGTGGATGTATGTATCTGAGATTAATGAGAGTAAATAAAGTTACTGAGGATGTTGGAACATGAGGGGGACAAAAGTGAAAGTCTATGATGGGAGGAAAAGAGAGAGAGATCAAATAATAATAACATTAAGAAGAAAGAAAAAAAAAACAGGAAACTCTGCTACCTATATGAACACACAGTAGTAATACATGAATGTAAACAATGTATGTGCAGTTTTTGGAATCTGACTTCCCTCTTTTTCGGACGAAAGCAGATGTTTCATTCTGCTTCATGTCTTATTAGCCAAACCCAATAAAGTATTTTGCCTGCGTTACTTCGCCTTCCCTTCTCTTTTTCTTTTCTTGATCCTTGGGATTTGCTCTCTTTTACACCCTTTTTCGTTTTTTGCCCCAATATTCTTCTATTCTTACGGTTTTTACCCTGTAAAACCCCTTCGAACCCTATCTATGGTTCTATAGGCCATAGACCAAATCGCCGTTAGGGTACACGAAAACAAATTCGCAGACTCGCAGTTCGGTTAAAGCTTGTTTGAAACACGAGACTTTGATTTGTCATTTGTGTGTTATGCACAGTTTGTATCAGAACGTCCATAGTTTGAGATTAATTAAATTGAGGCGATATAACTAATTTTACAAACAAAAAGCAAAAACAAATAAACGTTTTCCATCACCTAACTTTCATGCTCGCTGTTACTCGTTAGTCGTTACCAACCAATTTTATGGCTTTAACACTTTTAGGTTGGAATAGTACTATATAGAAATACAATAACTACGTACAAGATATTTATTCCCCACTTATATAATTTTGTATGAATCATTCCTCGCATATAGTGGGTAAGTAACGTAAGTTCATGTGAATTTTCTCAATAAAATAAAAATTGTTAAAACCTAATCAAGATGAAAAAAACTAACTAATCAAGATGAAAAAACCAAAACGGAAAATAAAATAAAACAAACAAGAACCACTAAAATCACCATCTTATCATCAACAAGAATGAGTCATTTTGGAAAAGAGATATTTTTAGTGATATGTCACTTATGTGGTATGTAAGGGTAGGTGTCCTTGAGAGTGAGGTTATATATGTCTATTGCACACATATGTACACTCATATAGATTCAAAAGTTGATGCATTTGTACCTAATTCCAAACAATACAAAGCTCTCTTTAATAATTATATATATGTATAGAGACATTGATAGATACCACCATGTACATGTTATATTTATTATGTACTCAAAAGTTTTGTGACCCAATTTTGGATATGCAGTCCAAAGCTTCCAGCTGTGGACATCCTTACAATATTACCATCTTTTCTTATTGAGTCTCCCTCTCTTTTTACCATAGTTTTTAATCATTCATTTCCCTATTGACAGATTCTTTCAGTTTATGACTTTATCCTACTAGGAGAATAGGAGGAGTGAGAGCAACAATTTTTTTTGCCAACCACACACGGATTAAACACCGTACGTGTTGAAGTCCAAAGCACACATGATCGATGCAACACGTACGCATCGAGTTTCTTTGCAATGGAAATACACATATGAACACATTGAATTTAGATGAATCTATGCCATGTCAATTACCATTGTATCTTGTTAATTTAACCATATTATCTTTTCCAAAGTTATATTTGTAAAACTAATGCAATAAGAAATATATAGAATCCAAAAGCTAGTGAAATTCATCCAGTTTTATGTATGTGTTAGAAACGTGTGGAGAGTTACAACACCTTCGATATTAAGCCCCATGATATGATATGAATCATAAAGCTTTGTTTAACTTTTTTTGTGTTTTCACATTTTTTATGATTTATTAGAAATTCAGATTTTGACAAAAATAAATATCAGTTAAAGAAATATAAATAAATATCTTTAGTCTATATCATCAATACAAATGATCAGTAATTTATATATGGTGTCAATCTCTATATCTGTTGGGGAGTGATCTTTTTCTAAGTCAATTCATCTATCTGTTGTCCCAGTAATAAGATACTGTGACCAATATATATCTTTTATGGTAAAGAAAAATTTATAAAAACGTGATACGAAAATGGTTTAATATACATGTGCTTCATGTCTGCAATTTGCGAAATAAACTTATAGTTCTGAGGGAAATATATATTTCAAAAATGAAGTCAAAGGTGTTGACAAGTTTGCTTTTTGTAATTTGATTTGAGATTTAGACTACTAACAAACTTCGTCGGTATTCCCACACGTATCTTCCCATTCGTCATTTGACCTTCCTAACACGTGAAACACTTAAGCTCTTGTGTTTGTTCTTTTTGTTGGTCGGTCGTATACAAATCCCTATTTTCATGAGAATATATATATATATATATATATATATATATATATATATATATAATCATATATTATGTTTATACCTATATATTTTTTCTGTTTATAAATACTATGCATCTGGCTAGGGTCGGTTAATTTAATTACTCCAATTAAACTAAATGTTATAAAATATTTGACAAAACAAACAGAAAATAAACTCCGTATGAAATATTAGGTCTCAGTTGCAGCTCTAGTTGGTAAAAATGTAGAACGACAGAATTAAACTAAATGTTACATTAAGTCAAAACATTTTTAAAAGTTAACTAGCTATGAAAACCGTTGAAATCACATATCATCACCATTTACATAATTGTATATAGAGGTGTCATAATGGGTTGAAATTAATGGATTAACTCAAAACCAAACCAATCTAAAAGCTTATTGAGTTGTTAATTTGAGTATTAATAGGTTAATGAGTTAAATTGGTTTATGAGTTTAGTGGATTGGGTTGAAATGGATTGGATTAAAATGAGTTTATGGGTTAACTCAAACCAAACCATTGAATTAATTTTGAATACCAAATTATACCAATTTTTCATTATGAACAAAACCCATCTTTCGATTTCTTAAGAAAATATCTTCTTCTTCTTCGATCTCTCTCTCTTATCGCTCTTTTCGCTCTCTCTCCCACTTCTTCTTCGATCGACGACTTCGGATCATGGGTATGATTTAAATTTTTATTTTTCTAGCTTAAATTGTGATTGGGTTTATGCAATTGGGTTTGGCTGTTGATTAGCAAGAATTAGAACCGTGATTAATGGCTTATGGGTTTAGAATTAGAATTGACTTGGTGTTGTTGTTCTAGCTGTGAATTGTTGTTCTAGCTCTTATGATTCCTATTGAAGGCTTTGAATCCAATTGTATTTGGGGTTCTTCTATTGGGTTTTTTTGGATTAGCTTATGTATTTTTTGAACTGGAATAAGCTAAAGTGGGTTTTTGTGATTTTCGTTGAGTTTGTAATTGTTTCATTCATGGGTACTAATTAAATTGTTGTGAAAACGTGTTCTTGACCTTTATATACTAGGTTGAACTTCTTAAGTTTTTTGTGTTTTTGGTCAATTTACTAAAAATTATATCCGCAATGGTCGTCTGTCTGGTTCGGGTGATATCCATGATCCAAAACCACCACATTGCTCATCAACCCAAAACACTCTTCTAAATATTATTAATTTGTTTACCATTTGGCAAACGTTAAAATTTGTTATGTATTGAAGGGTTTATATTTTATTATATTTTTTTTTTACTTTTATAAAAAAATATTGCAAAGCTGGTTAGACCGGTTGAACCGGATCGACTTCTTATTTTTTGGAACCATGATTAAAATGCCTAAACATACCCAAAAATGATCTTTATGCAGAACAATTGTGCTGGGGCTAGGCGGGGCGCTATGGAGTTGGAACGCTTTGACCGCTAAGGAGGAGGCAATGGCAGCAGCTAGACGGCCGCCTCCGCCACCACCCAAGGAGAAGAAAGACCCAACCGTGAGCGGAGTTCAGGCCAAGGTATTGGCGAGCAAGAAGCGCAAAGAAGAAATGAAGGCTTCCATTGCTAAACTAAGAGAGAAAGGCAAACCTGTTGTTGAAGCGGAACCAAAGTCTTCTTCCTCGGAGTAGCAATAATTTAAACCCTTTCATTAATTTATCTGCCTACCACATTCATTCCTATGATGTTAATTCACACTACTATATTTCAATTCCCTCTTATGGTGATTTTTAACGTGGTATCAAATCCAAAAGTATTCTAGCTTGTCTGAAGTAATCATTTAGACTAAATTATGTAGTAGTTAATCCTGAAAAACTTTTCAAAACTAAAATTTGGAAATCAGAATAATTCATAGCCGAAAACACATTTAAAAGTAGACGAAAACTAAGTTATGATGTATTCACTATTCAGTAACTTACGTTTGAGAATGGGTTTCTTGATGATGGCCCATGAGGTTCTAACTGCTTTTTGTAGTTGAACTCTTCATCAATAGCGTAAACTAGTTAAAAGACGACCAATCTTCTTCAAGTATATTAAAAGTATATATACAATTTGTATATATACTTAATAAAGATATTATTATACTATTCTACTAGGATTGCTAATAAAAACCTGCAGATGATATGGAAGCATGGTGACAAGAAAAAAAACAAGAAATTGAGAAAAAAAAAAACCCCTTTTCTCTCTCGTGAAGACTCGTTCGCCCTAGCCGCCGCCAAGGTTTCCTCCTCGTTTCTGACCTCTCCGGCCACCGGCGCCTCTCGCCGGAGTCGTGAGAGGGTCGTCCTATGTTTGCTTCCTTAATGTCTAGTTGTTGTTGAGCCTTTCTCAGTCTCCTCCGGCGGATCCGGTTTCGAAGGTTTCGGAATGGCGTCAAGGTTTTGTTCTCTCCGTTATCGGTGAGAGCTCCCCGAGGTTCGTCTCCTTTTGGTCTGTGATGGTGAGCCGCGATTGCCCTGTCTCGTCGATGTTTCTGTTGAATGAATTTTCAGATCTGGTTTTTCCTTGGCCTTGGTCGTTGATGATGATAGACGGTTTGTTCGGCTTCTATTACGGCCGAGATGTGTTTTGCCTTCTCTCCGGTAACATCTGACCTTTGTATTCTCCCATCCTTGGTAGTGCTGCGTTGGGTCTCTTTGTTTAGAAAGTGTCTAGGTTACCTTTGGCTACATTCTCATCAAGTCAAGCTCGTTTGGTATATCCCCAGTTTGTTTTGATGGTGGCTTTAGGTTGTCCTTGTTAACTCAGCAGAGACAGCGGTTCCTTTTAGGCTTGTTCCCTTTCCAAGAGGAAGCTTTGTTTGTTCTGATTTCTGAAATTGGGTATAGTTTACTTAGTTGCAGGCAGTGTCTCTTCTTAGTGTTGGTTGTGGTGGTTCTTTGTGGGTGTTAACCGGCTCGTGTTGTCTCTCTCGCTTTTGAGAAAGATATGAACCGTGGGGTTAGACTTCTCTCTTTGTCTCTGCTTTCGAGTCCTGTTTAGGTCTGCTAGCTTTTTGGAAGGCTTCTTATCTAGGTGTTCATTGGCGTTGATGTCGTCGTCGACTTATCCGAAAGTCAAGCGTAGTTGTTCTCCAATTATGGGTCTTGCTTGTCGGGTTTTGAGGTCTTGGTTTGGAGAGGTTGGCTCTCATTATGATAGGAGGAGGTAGATGTTATCATTTGTTTGGCCTGGGGCATCTTTGATAAATCTCATTCATTAGTTTCTTGTAAAGAAGAGGATGCGTTGCTTTCTTGGTTGCTATCTCGATTTCGGTTTAAAGTCTCTTTGCTTTTGTTCTTGGTGTAAGGTTATATGCTCTTTCGAGTTTGAGTTTAAAAGTTCTGAGTTGTATTTCTAGTTTTATATCGTTTCTCTTGTATGGGCTTAGTTTCCGAGGAAATCTCGTCTTCCTTCGGCTCTTGACTCCGGGGACATTATGTCGTCCGCCGGCTTTAGCTTCCCTCTTTTGGGCGTTTGTATTCTACTTGTTTCGTTAAAAACAAGCTTATCAATATATATTTTCAGTGACAAAAAAAAAAAAAGATATGGAAGCATGGTTCGTACAAGAGGAGATAAAAGCTGATGACAAGAATGAAATTGCTGGCAAGAAAATCATATTGCTGCCAAATAGTTACAAAGTTTTTATAGAAACCACGTTCTTTTAAATTATGAGGAAAACTCTTTTTAAAAAAAAAAATTCATATGCATGTGAATCTTTGCAGTAATATAAAGCTCTTCTTTTAAGTTTTTATGTTAATCTTTTAATTGAGAAAAAAGGTAGATATTTCTATGATAATTTAAAACATTTTTTTTAAATAAAATTGCCATTTAATTTGTGATACCTGTTATTGAATTTGTTTCTTAAATGTGTGTAGAACTCTTAATAATTTCGTGAAAGGTTCAGATAAATATTTATTTATAATGGAACTATATAAATGAATTTGTTTTATGGCTTTTGTCACATAGTATAAATTTTTTCAAAATGTTAGTATGCGATTTTTTGTTTTTGTTTTCGTCTCTTTTTATGACCGTTTATTTTCTATGTAAAACTGATGAGTTCAAATGAATATTTTAATTTTTAATATCGTGTAGCCGTTACTTACGTTACTTACGCTAAACGGTGCGTTTAAGTCATCTTTAGTACCTTTACTCTTTTCTGTTCGTCCAAGTGTATATGACTATATGTATTAACAAAAATAACTGAGAATTGAGCCATAACATACGGACTGACATTTAAACTACAAATCTCACTTTGATGAACTTATTAGAAGCTAAACCTGGTTTTTTTTTTTTTGACAAGGCTAAACGTGGCTTTGAATAGAGTAAGATGAGGAGGATTTAGGATAGGTCCATGGCGTCTAAAAAAGCAAAGACAGAGTTCATAAAACAACAGTTTGATTTGGATACTCATTGGCATGTGCTTCAAAAATACCCCACATCTTATAATGAGTCCAAAATTTTATCAATTTTATTGATTAGTCAAAGGTGTATAATAGTGGTGTACTAAAAGCAAGTAAAAATTAATCCTTTTATGATAAAATTTTGTGGAAGAAAGATAAAGGAAAAGTATAAAACCTTCTTTAATAATAAGAAGAAAAAACTGTAGAAATAGTTTAGAGCTATGATACTTAAACAGAGTTTTACTACAGTTTTGCTTAACGAATTCTAACGCTCTCTTTTTAACAGCAGTGAATTTAGAGAATAAAGAAATGAAGAATTGAAGAAAATAACCAAAGTGATAGGTGACAAAAGATATTAAACTGACAGCAATGTTTCGTCACGAGTTTGGGTTTCTTTCTCGATATAAGACGAAATACAACAACAGAGAAAGATTATAATTTTATCTACAAAATAAAAGAAGAACTGTCTAAAAATACCTATGATTGCTCAAAAACAATTCTATTTTCTTATCCCATAGTTTTCTTACAGATATTTTTCACTCTTTTTTTTTTTCTTTCTTTCTTTGTGTGGTCAAAACATATACTTATATAGTATAACTTTCGTGTGTTAATTTGACTTATAAGGATGCAGCATGGACCGACCTGCTATGCCTATCTATGTACACGGTTCGATCCGATGACATGCGAATCTATATATAATCATAGGTCCGTCGTCAAGTATGTGACTACACACCTAAACGTTAGTTATGTTTTAAATATGAATAGTCTTCTTTACAAGTTGCATCGGTTTTGTTAATTTTTCAGAATATTCCTCTTTTGAAATTATCGTACCAGTTACCAACAGCGTCATGAACCTACACGTGTATTTTTATCTACGCTTACTCGCCTAGTGTTGGGATTATTTCAATTTTATTAAACTTCAACTCAGTCAAAGTTCTACGAAAATATTAAAGCTGCACGATGGGAATTAAAAAATAACAAAGCGCAATACTATATGGGTTTTGTTTTAAACTGTGTATGAAGAAAAATATCGCCTTACTATCATCTCAGTGAAGTGGTGCACATGCGTCACATGCATTAGCAATTAAGTGGATTTTAATTATATCAAACAATAAACTCACAAAATATTTCAACTATACAATAAAATTAAGTAGTTCATTTAATTATTATATATTTTCGGAACTAATTGGTGGTTGAAAGCTGGCCCAAGAGAACTCTATCCACAGCAAAGAGTGGAAGCGACCTACCTGTCTTATGACCCATTTTAAACCCCATCGACATTATTGTCCTCCTTTTTTTTCTTACTATATAATATATATAAATAAATATTACTATTTTTTATTTTAAAATTCTATTATCAGTAAAGTTGTAAAATTAAGTTTTTGGTTTAAGTTTTCGTGTTCTTAGAGTATGTGCAACGCCGTAGTTTTGAGTCGTTCCTGGGCAATTGTTTTTTAAAAATAAATCAAAAATAGCCAAATACTGAAGAATCGGTTCTTCAAACGCGACGTTTTTTCGTCCGTCTATTTGGACACGTGGAAGGTAGTGATTGGGAGAAGACTTTCGATATCCTCAGGCTTTGCGTTTTGTCTCTGAAACTGATCAAGCTCCTCTTGTGGGAAAACTTCAGATTGCAGAGATGGAGAGATGGGTTAAATCGATTAAATCGACCGTGTTCTGATTAAATCGATTCTAGGTCGACCAGACGGCGGAGCTAGTCTCGCCGGTCAAAAAGTTCGAATCGGAAGGTGGGTTAAAACCGGAAGAGAGCAAGGGAAAGGGGCATTTGCTTTCCTTGCGGTGAACGATGGATCTTGTCCAGCGAATCTTCAGGTTATGGTTGATTCATCTCTTTATGATCTCTCTAAGTTGGTAGCGACGGGAACTTGTGTTACTGTGTATTCTTCAAGAGCAGAAAATAAATTTTTTGTTTGTCGCTAAATATTTATGCAAATTCTGATGTCGAGAATCTTTTTCAATGTATGCTCTGCTTGTAGGTTGCCAACTATACAGCAGGAAATGCAAGGGAAACATGTGTATCTGTGCTCGTTGATGTATTTTCTGATGAGAAAATGTCAATTGATATTATTTAGACATTATAATTTTATTAGAATACAGTGATGGTTATAACATGCTTGCTCTTGATAATACACATATCATTTTTGCTATGCGTTCCTAAATGTGATATATCTATCCTTCCTACTCTATTTCGTGCTTTTGCAGATGGCATTTGAACTCTATGGTATGCTGGCTGGGAATGTTAGTCCTATGGCTGGGGTAAATGTGAAGCCAGCTTATGGAGGTGAGGAAGATGCATTCTTGAGGAAAGTTGTGACTCCAATTTATGAAGTGATTCAGATGGTATGGCTTCAAATTTCGAGCATTTTCTTTTGCTTTCAGCATTTTCTTGTTTGCTTACTTACGTTATTGTACCATTCACAGGAGGCTCAAAAGAAGCAAAAAAGGGAAGTCTAAGCACTCCCAGTGGAGGAACTACGATGATTTAAATGAATACTTTTGGTAATATATATATCTAGCTACTTTCACACAATCGTAAAGATCCTCATAAGTGGTTTTTATGACTAATTAAATATGCTTTTCTACATTGCAGGTCAGTTGATTGTTTTCGGTTAGGTTGGCCAATGCGAGCTGATGCTGATTTCTTTTGCATGCCTGTTGCTGTACTCAATACAGAAATAGACGGGGTACATAATAACTACTCATCTTCTCTCTTCTTATCTACATTTATTTTTTCGTACGGGAATCTGTTACTCCGATCTAGTTTCAGATGGTGTGGTTTTTAAAACTAGGAACTCTTATCTCTTCCTGCTGACTTTTCTTCTGCCATGCACTCACTTTCACTATTTAAAATAGCTGTTGTTTTCTATCTGTCGCCTAATCTGCTCGCGGGTGTAATGTTTCTTTTCCCTCTACTACGACGGTTTCTCGAGAGGTCCAACTACAGAATTGTAAGTGCAGGTGTTATATTCCGGACAGAAGCAAGTGGATGTACCTGTCTCCACTGGTGTTGCAAATGGAGACTCGCATGCTGAGAAAAAGAGAAAGCTAGAGACTTTGCAGCTTGCAGTTTCCATTATTATTAATGCAGTAACACATTGTTGAATTTGTATTGATTCTTGATTCGGTTGTGTTAATACATGAAATCAAGATTAATTTATTTGAGGGACCAAAATTTTTTCTACACCAATGCTCATAACAATCTTAAGAAACTATCAAAATAATAATAAAATATTTGAAGGACCAAAAATTGTCCTTGACCGATGCACATGGTCTTAGGTTATGTGAGAGATATAAACGAAAAAACTGAATTTGGTTTTGCATTTCGAGTTATCGAATTCTATGTTTATAGTTGCCATTGTTCAGTCTTCGAATCGGGTTGTCAAACGATTTGGTTTGATGCTGCTATTAGTAAATTTAATCAAATTATATATATTTTAAACCAATTGAGGTTAATTAACCACATTATGTTGACAAATGACAATCTAACAGTTTATGAGAAGAAAGAAACATTTGACTATGTGGTATGTGAATGTAAGTAAAGATCTAGATCGCATAATTTAGCATTATAGGAGTCTTTGATTAATGGTTTAAATCAACACTACTTGCACAGTTTACGACTTTGCGTAAGTGATATTGTTTAAACAAGTCCGTTTTGTTGACAAAGACGCTTTGTTGCCTTGCCATTGGATCCTAAACCCCTCTCGTCAACGATCATTAAATCATTGATTCACAAATCATAATTACGATCCTGAAATTTTCATGTTAATATTCTGTATCATACATCAATTATTGTAGTGATCTAAGTTTGCAAGTAATAATATGCTATGACCATTACTCATTAGAGATAAATGCAAGGTCTATATATTATTGTTTACGCTAATTAAAATATCTGGATTAATTACTTAAACACGTCTGTCTAGTAATGTATGGATTATTAACATTTTGAGAAAGGAAAAAAAAACAGAGCAGAAAAATAGTAATTGACAAAATGCGAATAGCAGCAATTGATAGTTCGATTTATTATAACAGTAGATAGATAAAACCAACTACATGATAACAACATGACAAAACATAAATTATTGGAGCAATGTATACAATTAAATAAAGGTGATATTTACATGTAAACCACACATTAGATGATACGAAATTACGAATAAACAGACAATATAATTAGGGAAAAAAACCAAAAAACAAAATACAGCTACGAATTGTATAGTTAAGGAACCTTAAAAAAACATATTCGAATGGGGTGTTCCTTAATGTTAATAATCAAAACGTATTGTGGAAGATGAATACAGACAGCTAAGTACAAAATGACGAAGGTGAGGCTGTACTGTACTCTTCAGTTCTGCCCCAAAGTGAAAGAAGCTGCCTTTAAGCTTCTTCTTTCCCTCAACTCTGTAAACCAAAGAAAAATATAATAAACAAAACAAAAGGTACAAAAAAAATTTAAAACTGAATTATTAAGTATTAATAAAATAAAAAGTGTCAATTTAAAAAAGATATTTTTGCAAAAATCAAAGTTGGAAGATTTTCTTGCTACCTGTGCCACCGCCCTCTCTCTCTCTCTCTCTCTCTTAGGTTTAACAGAGACATAGAAATAAGAAACCCTGAAACAAAGATAAAACAAAACACAAGTTTTGAGTGTGTTTTTTCAGCTTCTCTCTCTTCTCTCTCTCTCAACCGCCTTTATTACACAAAACACCTTCTCTCTCTCTCTCTCTTATAATCTCTCTCACCATTTCTCTCCTCTTCTCTTCAAAAACTCAGAAAAGAAGAACAAAAGAGTTTTGAGTTTGAAACTCTTTTTCTCTCTCTCTCTCTGTCTCTAAAAACAGAGTTGTGTCTGTGTAAAACATACAAATCTAAGAAGAAGTTATGAATAAACAAGATGTTATGAAACTTCAGGTATACGTCTTCTCCTTCTCTTCTTCCTCTCTCTCTCTCTCTTTCTTCAAGCTTCTCTGTGTGTAGATTTATTATTATAGAGCTAATTGTTTGTTCGGATTTTGGTTCTTGCAGACTTGTGTTCTGAAAGTGAACGTACACTGTGAAGGATGTAAGCATAAAGTGAAGAAACAGTTGCAGAAAATTGAAGGTCTTTTCTTCCTCTATATTGTCATTTCAAAATGTTAATTTGGTTAAGCTGATTTCAAAACATTAACATAAAGGTCTGATATTTATGAAGTGGGTTCTCCTCAGAATCCATGGATCTATAAATATTTAGTTTTTATTTATTAAATTATCAGCTCAGACATATGAAAGCTCTGAAATTTATGAACTGTGTTGTCTGTAGGTTTTATATCCTGTTTTGTGATACTTTCATCTCTCACATCAAAGAGGTTACTGCTAGTTTTTCCAAAACAATGAAGTTCAAAGTTTTGAGATTTGCCATCTCTTTGTGTCCTCTTTTTATGTCAATTTCCCTAAACAACAGCAAGAATTTTTTGAGTTTTGCTTGGTATAATCTGACATAAAAGTTCCTAATTTTAGCTAATAGAGTCCAAAGTTTTGTAATTTTTCCACATGAACCAATGTAATTTTAACTCGACTCATACAAATTGTGTTTACTTTCTTGAGAAAGCTCTTTCTTACATTGGTTCTGTTATGTTTTTTCCTTGATTTCAGGCGTCTACTCTGTAAAAGCAGATGTAGAACAAGGGAGAGTGACTGTCACAGGGAACGTTGACCCAGCTCTTCTGGTTAAGAAACTCAGCAAGTCAGGCAAACATGCCGAGATCTTAGGCGGTGGTGGAGGCGGGGGCGGAGGAGGAGGAGGGAAAGGGTTTCCTAATATGAATGGACAATTTGCAAATCTCAACATGAATGGAAACGGTAAGCCAAAAGGTGGAAAAGAGAGTAACCAAGTCAAGGGTAAAGCTGGTGGCGGTGGAGGAGGTCAGAGTCATGGACATGGCCAACCAATGCAATTGACTCATCAACAGATTCAGCAAATGATGATGATGAAAGCTGCTGCTGCTGCTCAGGGCGGTGGTAATGGTGGTGGTCAGATGAAGATGCCGCCGCCTATGGCAGCTAAAGATCAGAAGAAGTCAGTTAAGTTTGCTGAAGAAGATGATGATGAGTTTAGTGAGGATGACTATGATGATGAGGATTTCAGTGAAGATGATTATGATGATGATGAGTTCGATGATGATGAAGATGACCATGACGAGATGGGTCATGGAGGAGGAGGTAATCACATGCCTCCTAACAAGATGATGATGCAAAACAAGATGCCTCAGATGAATGGTCATCATGGCGGTGGTGGTGGACCTAAGGGGCCTAATGAGATAATGATGATGATGAATGGGTTCAAAGGCGGAGGTGGCGGCGGCGGAGGAGGAGGAAAGAAAGGCGGAGGCGGCGGTGGTGGTGGGTTTGAGATTCCGGTGCAAATGATGGGAATGAGTGAGGGTAAAAATGGAAAAGATAGTAAAAAGGGAGGTAAAGGAGAGAAGGGTAAGAAAGAAGGGAAAGAGAATAAAGGAAGTGGGGGCAAAACCGGAAAAACAGATGCCAAAAGTGGTGCTAGTGGCCTTCTAGGGTTTTTCAAAAAGGGTAAAAGTGGTAAAGGAGATGAGAAGAAGAAGGACGCAGGGAAGAAAGATGGGGGTGGGGGTAACAAGGTCAAATCATCTGGAGCAGGAGGAGTTCAACATTATGATAGTGGGCCTAAGAAAGGAGGTGGCGGGTCCAAAGGAGGTGGCCATGGGGGCCATGATATTGATGAGCTTATCAAACAACACAGCAAAGGAGGAGGAGGAGGAGGTGGAGGTAACAAGGGCAATCATAATAACCACGGTGCCAAAGGGATTGGTGGCCCAATGGGTCAAGTTGGTCCGATGGGTCCAGGTGGTCCGATGGGTATGATGGGTCCAGGTGGTCCTATGGGTATGATGGGTCCAAGTGTTCCGATGGGACCAATGGGACAAGGCGGAGCTTACCCGGCGGTTCAAGGCTTACCGATGAGCGGAGGTGGGGGATATTATCAGGCACCACCTCAGGCAAATCATCAAATGAACCAGCAACAATATATGCAAATGATGATGAACCAACAGCAGCAGCAACAACAACAACAACAACTACAACAGCAACAACAAGCGGCAGCTCATGGAGGCTATGGTGGTGGTGACATGTACCATCCAATGATGTATGCTCGGCCTTACCCTGCAGTCAACTATGCTCACCCGCCTCCGATGCCACCTCCTCACTCGGATTCTTATACTAATATGTTCAGCGATGAGAATCCTGGTGGTTGTAGTGTTATGTGATCTATGTAATGTTAAATTAGAATATGGACATGAATGTTTGTCTTCTTAGTCTTATGTTTTATTTTTTTTGGTTGTCCTTATCTTTTATTTTTTACTTTTTGAGGATTGGAAAACAAAATGTGCTTTAATTTTGTTAGTGGAATGATGTTTATAATATCTCGATTTCGGCAAAAGAACGGTTATTGTAGGCTTGGTTATTGGATACATTACAAAGTAAGATTTGGTGTTTATATCTTTTGTCTTTATTTTTTTTGTGTGTGAAAAGGATTTAGCAGCCGTCTCTATAGTATAGTTAGGTATACAGCATTATCATTTATGATATAATAAATCTGTATAGTGTGCCACTACTGTTGATCATAGACCATATTAAATTTGACCCATAAAGTACCAGCACTAGAGACTTATGTGTGTAGATTGTGATGTTTAGCAAAAAAAACAATCCACAAAAGTATAGATAAGATCTTTGAGAATTAGCCACATTGTGTACTACCAAGTAATTTTTCAAAAGGTCAAATTAGTGTATGAATGATTCGAGAAATAAATCAAATCACTCCCAATGATTTCACTAGAAAACGTAAGTGTCCTTGTCAAAACTTGAATTCATATTTTGGCCAGATACAATGCAGACAAATATTGTGTTTCTGACTTTTATCATTGCTTTGCTGATGGGTTTTTTAGAGGAACAATTAATAATATTTTGGTATACTCTATTCTATTGGGCCTGAAAGATATAGCATGCCTAGTACTAAACTCATTCCGGTTTAATCAGTCAACCATATCGATGTAACGATTTATTAAACCGGGTATAAATACCGATTTACATAGCATCCCCATCGGGGATCATACGTGTCTTGACCAATCACATTACAGAAACGATCACTAAACAGAGAAGTTAAAAACGCTCTGTCTTCGTCTTCTTCTACTTCTTCAAAATTTTGTAACGGAGACGGGATCGAGCGATAAGTCCCCGGTGAAAAAAATTATAATAAGGATTTGATTAATCGTAGCAGGGGGAAAGGAGATTAAAGATGCATACTTTTGGATACAGAGCTAATGCTCTGCTCACGTTCGCAATCACGGCGCTTGCCTTCATCTGCGCAATCGCGTCTTTCTCTGACAAATTCAGCAACCAAAACCCCTCTGCTGAGATCCAGGTATTTCTAAAACGTTCTGCGTTTGGTTTACATATATCCCATAGCTGCTTCCTATGCCGCGGATCTGCGTTTGGTGAATTGATCTGTCTTTTAAGTTGTTTATATCGAATGTGGAATCATGGGAAAGCCTGTGTTTTTTTTATTTGTGTGTGTTTTTGGTTGTGTTGTTGTTTTGCAGATACTTAATATCAATCGGTTTAAGAAGCAATCTCATGGAAACGATGAGGTATGGGTTCGACCTTGACCTAAGGTTTTTTATGTCTTATATATATATGTTCATGAATGCTAAAGGTGCTTGCTTTATTCCCCAAGTTTAGTAATTCATATCAAAGCTTTCGAATTTTGATTAACTTAAGACACTGGTGATAGTAGTTTATAAGACTCTTGTCAGATTGTTGATTTGTGGTTACTGAATCTACCCTTAAGTTTAAGCATACATTTTTGTAGCTTCCTCTTCTTTACCCAGTTTCCCGAGTTCCCTCTGTCGGTTATTCCAAATTCTGACCATTTTTTACATTGTCATACAGGTCAGCTTGACATTGGACATATCAGCAGACTTGCAGTCACTATTTACTTGGAACACCAAACAGGTTTAACATCTGAAAACACTTACAGTACTTGTCTTTTGCTATACTACCTGAATCCATTGCAAATTGGGCTGCTCCTGCTGGATGATCTTTTATTAAACCGAACATGTTTGCAGGTTTTCGTTTTCGTAGCAGCAGAGTATGAAACCCCGAAGAATTCCCTGAATCAGGTTTTACAGCTCAAATGCAAAGCCTTCTTCTGAGGGATTTGTACATCTTTCAGTTAATCACTAATGGATATTCACATTTCGTTTGCAGGTTTCTCTATGGGATGCCATAATCCCTGCCAAGGAAGATGCCAAGTTCCGAATTCAAGTCTCAAACAAGTACCGTTTCATCGATCAGGTACACTAATCTAAACAAACCCCACCAAGTCTTCTGCGTTTTTACACTTGTTTAGATACGGAAACTGATCATCGTTTGGGATCTTTCAGGGACAAAATCTTCGTGGAAAAGAATTCAACTTGACACTACACTGGCATGTGATGCCCAAGACTGGCAAGATGTTTGCTGACAAAATAGTCATGCCTGGTTACAGTTTACCAGATGCATACAGATGATGAAGATTGAATGAATACATCAAACATCGTCCAAGAGTTTTTGAATTTCAGTTTTTCTGAAAAGTTTCAGACTTTTCTTATTTGAAGGAAAAACTAATTTAAAAGTACTAATGGTCTTAGCAGTAAACACAGATATTCTTTCAAGTGATCTCAAGTAGTTTTCATTTATCATTAAAACAAAATTTAGTATCAAGGTTATAACATTGCTTCAACAGAACTATGACCTAACAGTTTAGCTATCCTTTTGCTTTTCATGGATTCTCTAACTAGCCTAACATCAGTCCATCTGCCAGCTTTGGCATAAATATTAGATAGAAGAACATAGATTCCGCTACCGAGTTCTTCTGATTCAGCAACCACAGATTTTATCCGATCTGCAAGATCTATATTTTCATGCATCTCACAACCATTTAACAATGCACCCCATATATTAGCATTGGGTTGTATCGGCATAGTCTTTACCAATCTCTCTGCTTCTTCAAAACAACCAGCACGGCTCAAGATATCAACCATACATCCATAGTGTTCAGCAGTTGGTTCTATGCCGTAAAGATCTCTCATTTCCGCAAAGTATCTTCGTCCTTTTTCGACAAGACCTATGTGGCTGCAAGCATATAGAACCCCAATATATGTGATTCCATCAGGTGTAGCATTACTCTCATCTCGCATACGCTGGAACATACCCAATGCTTCATTCCCATGCCCATTACTAGCTAACCCGATGATCACAATAGTCCAAGCTACTGTATCTTTCTTCTCCAAATCTTCAAACGCTTGCTTTGCGCTCTCAGCATCCCCTGTTTTAGCATACATATTCACAACTGCACAAACTATAGCAGCATCTTTCATAAAGCCAGTTTTCAAAACATACGCATGAACCGGTTGTCCCAACTGTGAACACCCTTGAATCATGGAAGCTCTGATCATACTCAAAAACGTTACTTTATCTGGAACGAAACCTGCAGAACGCATATCCAATAACATAAGCATCGCCTCCTCGGCATCACCGTTCTGACTATACCCTGTGATAATAGAGTTCCAAGAAACCAAGTTTCTCTCAGGCATTCCATCGAACAGATACCTTGCGGTTCTCAGATCTCCACATTTTGCATACATATCAATGAGACTTGTAGCCAATATCACATTAAAATCAAATCTTGACTGACAATATGGATCAAAGCCTAATTCTTTAAGTAACCCATGAAACCATTTCCCAGCCGCAATGTCCTTACACCTACCACAAGCAACCAAACGATCCACCATTATTGTCTCATTTGGCTTCACACCAATACTCTCCATCTCCCTAAACGCTTCAATCGCGTCGCTAAACCTATCATTATTCACAAACCCAGAGACCAAACTTCCCCAAGCAACAACGTTCCACTTTGGGATATCCTCAAAAACCCTCAAACCACAATTCACTTCTCCACAACACATATACATATGAAGCAAACAAGTAGAAACATACATATTCACTTCAAACCCATTTTTCACAACAAACCCATGAACACAACTCCCGAATTGAACATCCTTTAACCCAGAACAAGCCTTAAGCACATAAGGGAAAGTGAAATAATCCGGAGAATAACCTTTTCGAAGCATATCTTCGTAAAAGATCAATGCTTTATCTTGGTTTGAACTGTTTGAGTAGCCTCTGATCATCGAGTTCCATATATACACGCTTGGGAAATCGATAATTTCGAAAACTGATCTCGCGTAGCTGAGATTCATAGTCTCGGGAGAAGTAGTGCAGAAGTCTATGAGTCGGCTTAGAGGAATGACGTTTTTGATAACTGAGGATTTGATCATTAAGCCATGGAGTTGATTCAGTTCAATCATGGATCTGCAATTCTCCAATTGGGAGAGGATTGGTTTGTAGTGCTTCTTCATATTTCAAACTCAGTCTCACTCACCAAAGTTCACACCTTTAAATAGAATCGGGTGAAGTTTGTTATTTTTAAATAGTTTTGGGTTCAATTTGAATGTTGAAAGCATTTTAGCTTTAATTTTGCAATATTTTGCAAAAGAAGATACATATATAAAAGGGTGTGTTAGTTACACGACGTCGTAATACCGAATAAGCGGAAACTGAAGAGACCTGAGTTGGTTATGGCGGCGAAGGAGATCGCCGGTGGGAGTGGTTCCATCGACGACGGACCCGATAGTGATCCATGTCCTATCTGCCTTGGACTAATGCGCCAAGACTCTTACCTCGATACCTGTTTCCGTACGTTTCTCCTCTCTTTCAAATTTTCTGTTAAAACTTGTGATTAGATTATGCGCCAAAGTTATATAGATGATTCCTTAATTTCATATAGAGTTTAAAGATTCAATCTTTGGTTTCTTTTGAACCCCTCACTTTTTTTCTGTGACCAATTTAAACAGATTTGATTAGTTAATTTTCCAAAAAGGATTGAATTGATTATTAGCTCTTGTGTGTCTGTGTATCTTAGCTAGGCTATGGTTTTAGGTAATGACTGATACATTCGTAAAAGTTGAATATAAACTGTTTAGAACATATATATATATTTTTGTTTTGCTTTTCTGTTGTGTTGCAGACAAGTTTTGTTTCAGTTGCATCAAACAATGGATCAAAGTTGTTTCCAGCAAGGCCTCTAAGCAATTATCTTCAGTGAAATGTCCTCTCTGTAAGGTTTGCTTCTTAGAAACGCTATTTTCTGCTCACAACAACACCTTGAGGAAGTTGTTTACAGGAATGACTATAATGACACTATGCAGAGAGATAACTTCTCGATCATCCACAACTACGATGGGTGTTCTTTTGAGCGGCATTATATCAACCGGAATATTTCAGATGGGTAGGTTAGCTGTTTTGTTTTCTATAGTTGGACATACTTTGTTTAGAGAGTATCTAACTCTGGTTTCATCTTTGTTTTGCAGATTTGTATTGACAAAAGAACAGAGATACAGGTTGAGATGTTACTACACCGAATCAGGTTTTTTCCCTTCTCTGCTTGTACATATTCTCCTGTTGTGTCTTTCCTTCTTATGATGGATGGAACTTATGAATATATTACCGAGAAACTAAAGATCAAAATCACGCTTGCGCATAACATAATTGATACAAGAGTTGGAAATCTGTTACTTAATTTAGTTTGTCAGTAGAATCAAATGTGTCTATCAATCAAGAATGAGATTTTTATGAAATCTCTAATCTCGGTCTGGCTTAACCAGGTTTCGTGGCTGATGTATTTGATGTTGCACGGTTTTGGAAGCTGCAAAAGTTTCTTTATCCAAACCGTTGGCTTGAAGCCTGGTTGAGGAGAGAGCTCCAAGCCCTAATGCAGGTTTGAATCTGTGCAAATCTCTTTCTTGTATATTTCTGCCTTTTTGCTGTTATGTTCTTGTTGAGTTGTTGTACAAAGATGATTTTGTTCTTGCTTTTAACTCAGTTTTGTCCCTTTTCTATAGGAGGAAGATGTTGATATTGTTCTGCACCATTTGGTCGGTGTGATGGAATCCTTCTGCAAAAGGTAAAGCTCTTAAGGAAAACTTAACTTAAAAGCTTATGGATATATCTTTGATTGGCTAGAGTTTAACTGATCAAAGCAGAAGCTTGATGTTCTGCGGACATCATCAGTTTATACGTGTTTAAGTTGCTTATGAAAGCGGTAAATTAGTCTGTATCTCTGGGTGGCATGAATGAAAATGACTTGCTTTCTCTCATTTTAGATTCGAACAGAGACGCAAACAAGAAGCAAGAAGCGTAGAGACAACAAACCAAGAACAATTCAAAGCAGTCGTCTCAGAAGCAGCACGTCCATTTGTAATGGCGAGAACAGACCGGTTTGTGGATGAGCTAGAACTATTCCTAGCATCGGGGCTGAACATGGAGGCCTATGATGGAATCTATAAGCAGCAATTAGGCTGGAACAACCGAAGAGAGATTGGTGCGGTTAATGAAGAACGGGAAGAAGAAGAACATAACATAAGAACACGAGTGACTCCTTACTTGTTTATCTCCGAGGAAGACTCAGACTAAGACAAAACCGTTATTACTTCTGTACAATATAAAGAAACTCATATAACCTCTTGTGAACTGTACTGACGACTGATTAATGGTATACCTGTTTTGATTTGTTTTACTTTGTCTTTGTGTGATGCTAAGAAGATCTTTTCCTCGAAGAAACCAACCACAAAACCTGTTTTATTATTCATTTCTCTCTTTGTTTTTACATTATTCATCATATAAAACAAACACACAACTTCACCAACATTTCACCTTATTACATTACACAACTATTGTAAGAACTTCCTAAACACAGACATGTACAACCGTAAGTTCAAGCGTTCACGATAAGACCACCTGCACCAAAACACGTCTGCGTTACAATAGGCCACAAACAGAGAATATGTTAAACCCAAGAAACAGAGGACTGTGATGGACTTAGCGCGTAGGAATACCCAATCCGGTGTAAAATAACTCAGTTTCATTTATTCTAAAAGAACCGCACCAAAAGAAGCTAAACCGAATTAAACTCTAATTTCCCTTTTTTAAACCCATTCAATCAAAATTCAGAACCAAAACCAAATCAACCAGAACTTACCGTTTGGATGGAGGACCTGGCCAGTATAGTAGGAAGAGCAATGGTTACAAGCCAAGAAGACGTAGGAAGGAGCCACTTCCACAGGCTGAGCCGCTCTTTTCATTGGTGTCTCTGATCCAAACTGCTTGATCGCTTCGTCAGAGAAGGATGCGGTTATCAGAGGAGTCCAGACCGGACCAGGAGCCACTCCGTTCACACGAATACCTTTTGGAGCAAGCTGAAGAGCTAAGCCACGTGTGAAGGAAACAATGGCTCCTTTAGTAGATGTGTACTCTAGTAAGCTCGAGTTTCCTCCGTATGCAACAACCGACGTCGTATTTATGATACTGCTCCCTTCCTTCATGTGCTTCAACGCGTACCTATGATTTGATTACCACAATTACGGTACATAATAAGATCTAAACTCTAACCAAACCAGAGTCCGAGTGTTAGGGTTTTTTTACTCACTTGACCAAGAAAAACTGCGAGAAGATGTTGGTACGAAACACTCTCTCAAGCCTGGCCTCATCGATATCTTCAATCGAAACCTCATGCTGCTCGGCTGCACAATTCACAAGCACGTCGATGCGTCCAAAGGCGTTCACAACTTCCTCAACGACCCTCTTGCAGTTCTCCTCGAACCCTAAATCAGTAGCGATCATGATTGGCTCTTTAGCTTCACTCGTCTTAACCTCGTGAAGCAAACGCAGCGTTTCGTCTGCGTCTTTGTCCTCTCGACCTTTCACGTACGTGAAAGCCACGCTCGCTCCTTCAAGCGCATAACAGTGACACACTGCTTTACCTATCCCCGAGTCTCCTCCTGTCACGAGTGCTACTTTTCCCTGCGGATGATTTCAAAGATACCTTGTGATACACGTAGGTATGAATAAAACGCCCATTTTGCATTTAAATGTTATTTTTTTTCCTATCGTAGCCTCAGTTATGTCAAAATATATGCATGTCGTATGATTTTTAGATGGATATGATTTATTAAAGTGATCCAAAATGGGAAAACGAAAAAACTACATGAAGTTTGTTGGAAGGTTTGTAGTTAGAGCTAGAGAACTCGGGAGTTGGCTCCATGACATGTTGTATCCCTGGTTGTGTCTCTTGCTTCTGCGGCGGAAACCCACTCGCCATCTTTCACACTCAAAATTTCCGATAAGTTTTTTCCGAAAAAGTTACCCTATATATGAAAATTATGAATGATCAAGAGAAACAAATAAGCTAAAAAAAGGCGTCTAAACTGAGAGCTTCTTTGAATGATGTACCACGTTGCATATCAATTTCGGTGACGTGGACAAGTCATTGCAACGGCGCAGCTAAGGAGGAGTCCACGTGGTTAAAATCAGCTTATTTGGGATAAACATTAGTCCCATTGAGTGATTGAGATATATACAAAAACTTGCATGCTTCATGGTCTACATGACACAAATTCCTTGTGACTATATGTAGCTATCTTTGTTTGAGGTATAAAAATTTGGTCTGAAGGGGCTATAATTTTGAATGAAAGTAGATATCCTTTATAGGAATTTACATTGTCCCATTGAAAATATCTAACTCTAGACTGTCTATAGTTCTATACGAATCTAATACTAACAACTAAAAGGGATATAATATGGAAGTTGAAAAACCAAAGGAGAAACTTGGATTAGAACACTTCACAATACATCATTAATCATAAAATCAAGATTAATTGGTACAGTACAAGAGTTAGTCTTTCTAAGCTTTCGTGTTTGTAATACTATAATAACGATTTTTAAAAATAATTTCCGCGATCACTCTGAATCAATAAACTCTCGGTAATCTTCGGTTTTGTCCTCATGAATGGTCAGGAAAAACAAAATCAACTTAGATGAGATATGATTGAAAACTATAAAACCAGTTTAAGTGTTAAATAACATTACATAAAAATTGGTTGAGCTAATAACAGGTCTTACGAATCCATAGAATAGAGCGGGATGCTTAACCAGATTTATTTTCAACATTTGGAATTTTATCGTTTACAAAATTACAAAAACTTAAGTTAAAAATCAAAAACAGTTGCAAAAAACAAACCTCCAAAATCAGTTTACATAATAAAAAATAGTTTAAATTATAAAATTATTTTAAAAACCATAAAAACTAATCTAAGTGTTAAATTAACATTACATGAAATTCGGTTGAGCTAATAACACCTCTTAAAGACCCGTAAGATGGGACAGGATGTCTAACTCGGTTTGTTTTCCACGTATTGGAAATTTAACATTTAGATTATTTAAAATAAAAATACTTTATACAATAAACAACTAGTTAGAATAATATTTTTTTTGAAAAAAAATCATTTAAAAAAAAAATAGTTTACATAAAAAAATTATTTTGGTAACCATAAAAACTAATCTAAGTATTGAATTAGTATTACAAAGAAACCGGTTGAGCTAATAACACCTCTAACGGACCCGTAGAATAGGACAGATGTCTAACTCGGTTTGTTTTCCACATATTAAAAATTTAAGTGAATTTTTAAAAACAATTTTTTATATAGTTAAAATAAATAAAAAAATATTTGAAAGAGAAAAGCTTTGAGAAAAGGAAACTGAGAAAGCAACAAACCTAGTTTTGGTGACGAAAACTCCGTCTTCATGTTCATGCGTACTCCTCTACGCCAGCCTAACTATTAAAACCCTGTCGTCGTAGCATTCAGTTTTCCTCTTTGTAATCCACCGGTGACGGCGTTTCTGTGGTGGGTACATCCGTACATGGCAGATGCAGTCACGAAAGCAAAACAGAGAAATAGGATTCCGATCAATCTACGAACGTAACACGATGATTTCCTCCGAGTCCGATCAATCTTATAGGTTCTGAGATGAAGAATGACTCTGTCGCAGAGAGTGACTTACTTCATGGATCACATCAAACGGCTCCATTAGATCGACGATCAAACATCCCATAACTTGTTCGAGAAGAAAACTCTGTGTTTAAAAAGAAGATAGAAGGAAAGAAAGATGATGTTTTTTGTGTGTTTCCCTAAGAAGAAGAAGAAGAGAAATAGAGAATGATGAATCTTTGAAACCTCAAGGACTGAAGGCAAGAGACAGTATTTATAAAAGAAAAAAAGCGAAGGTCGGTTTGTTTCCTTTTTTCTACTTATTAGGGCTGCGTAAAAAAAAGAAGGAAATAGATCCTAACGGTAAGAAAAAGTAACCGTTACAAAGTAATTATGATTTACACGAAGAGCTAAAAGGGCTAAGAAGAGAACATATGGAGATGATGATGGGACCTTGATCCCTTTATATTTATTTAAATTACAAGCAGAAATATATAAACCTTTCACGTCTCACTATATATTTTTTTTTTACATATATATTATGTATTTTATTTAGTTCTTGCTTTTGATATTTGATTTGACCTTGACAAATAAAAATTTGAATGGACAACAAATCAAATTTGAAAGAAAAAACTATAATATTTTCTTTCCATATTGTTTCTATTGACAAATATAGCTCAATCCTGTTTTGGTTTAGCCTTCACTTTCTGACGTATACATAGCATCCTTTTGTGTCCTCTCTACACTTATGTTCATGAATTCCAAGTCTCTTTCGCAGAGATTCAACTGCTCACGATCATCACCCAGATTTCAGAGTCTATTGATTGTTCTCAGCATTCATGGGGAAAGATGAAGGTCTTCTTCCTCAAGATTCAATCAAGAAATCTTCAAATGTAGCGAGTGACTGTAATCGCTGACCCAGCGAAGCAATAGTTCTCTGGCACTCTGCAAATTTTGAGGCAGCTACTGCTAATTCCTTCTCCTGTCATTGCCACATTGTCATGAAGGAGTTTTAAAACAAATTAAGAAATGATATTGCAAGTCCCTATAAGAGGTATACTGTGTTATGCATTCTGTTTGACTATTCTATGGAATTTTCTAAGTATCTAACACTGTTTTCAAGTATATGCCCATGGATCATCATTATGTAATGTTGCATTCAGATGAGAGTAGAAGAAACTTACCTGCTTCAGCTCAAAACCTTTCATATGGTTAGCCTCAGGCTCTGTTTCTTGATGAAGCTCAAGTTCCCTTTTTAGTTTTGAGATCTCATCTTGCAGTTCTTCGCATTTTGAAATGTGTTTTGATGATAAAGCACGTTCCTTTTCTGTGACATCTTCCAGAGATTTGATTTTCAAGATCAAAGATTCCGTTTCTGCTTCGACATCTCTAAGTCTTGATTCAACCGCTTCTGTTTTCGCATTTGCAGCCTTTACACCGTCCTCAGCCGCTTCTTTTGCATCCTTCGTTAGACGCAGTAAAGTTTGAAGTTCTGTTAACTTTCTATCTGTTTCCTTTAGCCGATTTTGCGATGTCTCAAGCTGCTTTTTCGTTCCATTCAAACATATGGTCAGTTCCAGCTTCTCTGCTCTTGTAGTCTCTAGTTCTGACAGATTCACTTGTGCTTTGTTTAACTCTCTTTGAAGATCCTGATTTTGCTTTCCTGATTCACCCAACAACAAGTCTAGTTCTTGGTTCTCTGCTTCTAGTTTCTTTAACTCGGTTAACTTCCCTTCTGTCTCATTTAGTCGACTCTGCAATGCCTCGCTTTGCTCTTTGAATCCATTCAAAGCCATCTCCAGTTGCAATTTCTCTACCTCTAACATCTCTACCTTTTCTTCAAGTTCAGAAATTCTGTGAAGCGATGTTTTGAGTTCATGTTTTAGTTGGCTTGATTGAGCATTAGATTTCTCTAACTCATTGTTACTACTCTCTGAATGTTTCCTTCCCGGTTCAGAATGAGGCAGAGCTGCAAGCTTCTCCATCTCAAGAAAATCATCCATTAAACCAATGTCTACCGAAGGAGCCATTGAAGTTTTCCCGGTTGTCCTCGCAGAGGGACTCTGCATTTCATTATCACTAAAAGAAACCCTCCCGGAGTAGTCTGATTGGTTATCTATAGAAGATTTGAGCTCACTGGAATTGTCTGATCTCCGAACCATGACTCTCAGTTTCCTGCATTCCACTTCAAGTTTAGTCAGCTTTTTTATCCCTTCCAACTGTTGTTTACTGGCAGATTCAGCTGCCTGAGTGCTCAAGTCCCTCTCTATAGTTCTAATCTTGAGCTCCTCAGCTTTTGAACGTAGTTGAAGCTTCAAAGCTGAGTTCTCTTTCTCTAAAGCCTCAAGTTTCGGGTAAAGGTCTTCATGGACAGAAGCAGTAGAAGTAACATCTTCTTTCCCCGTTTGAACTCTGGCTTGGAGCTCCTCTATTTGGGACTCAAGCTCAGATTTTCTAGTTTCCCACTCTTGGCATTTCTTGTTTACAGCTTCTTCGATCTTCTGGTTTTGTTCCTCTCTTCCTTGCCAGAGTTGTCTTACACATTCCTTTAGCGCACTATCAAGATGAGTATTTCGATCCTCGAGAGCCGAAACCTTGTTTGTAGAAGCATCAAGCTGTTGTTTCAGAGCCGCAGCTTCGTTCTCTGCCTTTTCCCAACCTAAACCAAGCAAAATGCCATGTCAAAAAAAACTTGGTCAATTTCTGCTAAGACAAACTGTGACAACTGACAAGACAAAAAAACAAACCTGAGACAGCTTCCTCTGCAACTTTAGCATGCTGTTTTGCAAGATCTTCCTTTAAACTGACATTTAAAAGAGCTGCAGAGAGCCTCTCCGTCAAAATCTTGACGTCCGCCGTTGCCTCTTCTTCTCTTGTAACCGGTTTAGAGATTAATTCCGGTGATTGAGATCTCTGAAGAAGTTTCACACACATTACACACCAAACTCAATCAAAATCAAGGTCTCCATAAAAGAGTCTCTCACAATCACAAGTTCTTACTATAAATAACTCTATTGATAGATGAAAGCAAAAAAGATCAAACAAAGGCATTGCTATATATAGAAAGTAAAGAGCTTTTGTGCTTGAGAGAGAGCACAAAGCATTATTATTTACCTGATCGTCTGAGAATCTTTCAGAATGAGAAGAGACAGAGCCAGTACTCTCAGTTTCGCCGGGACTTTTCTCAGATGACTTCCGCCGCCAAAGCCAGCTCCTACGGTCCATACCCAAAACCACCAAACATTCAAACAACAAAACTTATCTGCAACGATCTCAATAGAAGAAGACTTTAACTCCAATTTAGTTGCGACCTAACATTAACAAAAACAAAAAAAAAGAAAGAAAGGAGAAAGCTTTTAAAATGGGGCAAATTTATTGATCTCACTTACAATTCACTCTCTGACAAAAAAAAAAATCAAATTTTTTTTATTTTCCCCCAACAAGAAAATCTCTGCCAAAGGCCCAATCAAAAAAAGAGTGTTTGGTGATTTGGATTGCTTGAGATGTAAAAGATGAAGAATTACGTAACAGAGCAGCACCTAACCTAACACACAATACAACACATACCTCAAATCTCACGCCAAGAGCAGATGAAATAATTGAAGCAAGAAGATTTGTGTGAATCTGGCTACGAAATTCAACGGCCATGTTCACAAAAGAACAGATTGATTAATTAAAAAAAAAATTAAAATTAAAAGAGAGAAGAAAAATAAAAAATAAAAAGTGGAAGTCTCGATGATTGAGACCCACATGATAGATATAATGTGTTAAAAGGCCTACTAGTAGTAGTAGTAGTTCCACAATTTTATTCTTTTTCTACAAAAATAAATTTTAGTTTAGAATTATCTGTTGAGAAAATTCGACATTACTATTACATCCAAACACTGAAATACAACAAGATTTTACAAAGTTTATTAATTAAAAAATAAGAGAAAAAAGAATCGAAGATGTTTCGAAAATACGTTATTGACGTAATGTGGAAGAATATTTACAGGAATTTGTCAGAGACGAAGATATCATTTTAGTGAAAGACAGCCGTATCCGTACAAATCTTGCAAGTGACCCTATCAACTTCAAGAATTCTGGGTCCTTTCTATTTTTTTCTCTTTTACATGTGTCAACAAGGAGTGTAGAGGTTTTCACATTCTTTTTCTTTTCAATTTGTTATGATAAAGTTTAGAGGCATAACAGTAACTACAAATCGATTTTGTTATTACACTATCTCTTCTACATGTAAAATCAATGGAGCGTAAAATAAAATGGAACAGTTTCCAAAAAGGTACAAAATTGGACAAATCTGAGGTGAAGTGAAACGTTATATATTATAGCATCTACAGATTGATATATCAGAAAACATTACCTTTTACTTCTACAAAGATCATCGTCCAACTTTTTTAATTCTTGTATGGATCATACTTTGACATTGAAGATATAGAGCTTCAGCACAACTGCAAGCGCAAGCTGCAAAAGAAAGATGCTGGCGATTATCAGGATCGATCTCTCTCCAGCGGAATTGATATGCGCTTTGAGGTTCAATGCCACAAATGTTGCAGACATGAACCCGGCTACACCCGCGATCACCCATCTGAAAATCTCCACCGGCACGACCGAGAGGCACTGCAGAGTTGGAAACAGGTGTATATATGTCAAAAAGACTAGTCAGATTCCAGATGTTTCGATATGGATCACAGTTTTTTCAAGGAGAGATTTGGTACCAATGCTGGGATAAAGACAAATAGGGAATATCCATAGAGACAGAAGAGTTGGACTAGGCCTGATGGCGCAGAGAAGTATTTGAGAACGACATATAGTGCTAGAGGAACAACCGTGACATATCCGTAGAACACTCCTGCAGACCAAGTCACCAGATTAATATCGTAGTTCCATTCTTGTTTCTTCCATTTGTGTGCTATGTATGTGACAAATGTCCCGATAGACGCTGCAACGAATATCAAAGTGGTGCATATCCAGAATGGACCATACCTGCGAATACAAACAATATCAAACACTTGAAAACCAAATACAAAACCCCCTCTCTAAGACTAAGTTGAAAAAAAGGTACGAAAAGACACAAGTCTTACAAGTCAGGCTTATCAGCTGTCTTCTCAGTAAATGTTCCACGGAATGGGAAGAGAGATTCTTTGAGCCTCTCTACGACATCCGAAGTGTCGACATCAAAGAATGGCTTGTAAGCACCAACAGTGAATTTATGGAGCCAGCCACCAGACTGGGGTTCATCAGTACTACCATTGCCATGCCCAGAAAATGAATCTGCAAATGTTCAAATTTTATACTATAAGCCGCAAGATATGCTGACTTACAAAGACTGGTACCAAGCAATCAACCTAAAGCAGTCGATGAACACATTACCACATCCTAAGTTACTTAACCAAGTACAATTCGAAAAGTATTCACATACACAGAATAATAACTCCAGATTCGAATCTCTTACCATCAGCATCTCGAGGGGGATTACTACCACCAGAGATCTTGCCCTGAGTAGCAGATGGAGGAAAAGTTTGTAGATTTGATTCTGCAAAAAACAATGCATCTCTCAATCACAACTTTAACATGAACATAACCAATGTCAAACCAAAACTTTTAAAAGATCAAACTAAATTTGCAATTAAAAGTCTTCCTCTTTCTCCATAAACAAGATTCTCGTATCTTCTATTAGCTAAACCCTTAATCTGTTCAAAACTAGAGATTCATTCAAAATCCATAGCATTACCTAACAAATTTGCAGTAACCTTAGCTAACATCAACATACACTTACGTCTCAGAGAATCAAATCGTTCTAATCGGTTCTATAATCAAATTCACCTCAGAAACTGAAGAATTTAGAAAATACGAGAATGTTACCTGCGAATTTGACGGTGGTATGGCCTGGATCTGGAACAGACTACGATTGACCCAAACAAAACAGGTGGAAACAAGATCAGATCCGAAGAATCAGTGTACGGACGAACACACACACACACACGTAGAGATACTCATCGAAGATCGAGAAAACGTTATGAAAGAACTTACAGGTACAGATCCAGAGACTTTCTGGCTGTCGATAGTCGTGTAGTTCCCGCCGGACATCATCTTTGCTCCGATGTTCTCCGTTCGTCTCGTAGCTCTCTAAACTCTAAACAAACGAAATTGGCTTTGAATTAGAAAACTATACTACTCCGGTCTAATTAGAGATTTGACCGGAAACAGAGGGTGAAACCTTCCTTTTCATTTAGAAGCATTCGTCCAACTAAAGATATTTTAATATATTTCTTGTTTTAAAGATAGGGTGATATTTTAATTGAACGTTAGCTAAATTGATTAACGAGTTTATACAAATACATATTGACTTACGAACTTGTATTTAGATCATTCATCATCTAAATACAAAGAAGCAAAAGACTACAAGTCTTCACGGTTCCAAATTCTTTGCTTCATTTTATTCATCCCAAAAAAAAGAATGTTTGTATTAGAATATTTTCATGTACTGATAGGTGATAAATCGAGATATTTCCCAGTGCGAATCATGCATACTTGCAAGCCGGTCCTTCTTTTGCCTAGAAGCTTTGGTGATTGGTGGTGGCAAACAGATTTTGCAGAGTCTCAAGGACTTTTCAACTTACTTTTTGTGAGAAACAGACTTCTACGGATAGCTAGAATGAGAATCCATGTCGTTGCAGTGATTTTCTCCTTGATCATCAATAGCAATGCTGAGCTCAGGACAGTCTTCAAGATCTGAGCCTGCAAACCCTTAAAGAACCCTAACGTTCCTTCTTTTCTCCATATATCATAGACTACCCCTGAAATTGTTTTCCTTGTTCTTCTTCTGGGCTTCTTTGTTTCGTTTTCCTTCGAGTCATCCGCAGCTTGAATCATCACCTTGCACCTGCAAAAATTCAGCCCAGTATGATGTCTTGATCAGCCAGAGTCTGAAAAATTATGTGGTTTGAGAAGTTTATCTGGGACAGATAAGTTAAACCTATATCCAGAGAAGGGTAATCAAGAATACGAGTAATCTTTGTCCAAAAGGTAATACCTGATTGCTGGATATGTGAGCACGGTGGCAGCACTTTTGGAGACCGCACCTAACACAAATGCCATAAAGGCAGAGAGCACTACCGGAGAAGAAGTCGAACCATTCTCGGCATTTGCGTTCTTCTGCTTAAGAAGGTGCTGTTTCAGCTGATCGAACACTGTATACTGCAAGGAGTAGTCAGCTGTTTCAGTCAGTCATCTTGTCTAGGTAACAAATTGCAGCAAGTGAAATGCAAGGGGGTCACCCGAGTCGGTAGTTCATGGCTTTAAAACGAGAAACTTACCTGAATTGCAGGATTAGAAGTCAATAAAAGTGAGATCCCTAGGCCATCAAAAGCATCTCCCCATGTACCCTCTGTTAAGGTCTTCCACAACCCTTTTGATTCCCCAAACTCACTCGTCTGCATCCTTGACGAAGCTGTATCTAGAGGCTACACAAAGAAGATAAGACTCAAAAGGCATTCACTGATACAGTAACGAAAACATAACATCTCATACTAGTAACAAGACCTTGATTCCTCATTTTCAACACCAAAGATATCAAATTTCTCATCTTTTACCAAAAATAAAAGAGGAACTGTATGAAATACATAACGTAAGCGTAATCACAGGAGTCATCAAAGTAAAACATATACCTGAATTAAGAGAGAAGTACAAGCCCCAGCAGCAGCAGCAATGAGCAAGTTCGCCTTGGTTCCAATTGATTTAGAACCAGTCCTTTCACTATGAACCCTCTTGAAATAGCTATAGCTATAAAAGTAGATGAACTGAGAAATAAAAGACTGAAAATTCTTGGTTCCAAGGCCTTGATACAGCGAAAAGACTTGTCCTTTAGATATTGCCTCCCACATAACATCTGAAAGATATCTGCAAAATATCATATCACCCACCCAAAAAACAAAAAAAACCATTACCACATATACAAACCGATGCATCCAAATCAAGAGGCTGGAGAAGAAAACAAATTCGAGGGGAAAGAAATCAAAACCTGTATTTTTGCTGACCTCGAGCTCGAACCTCGGCTTGAAACTTTGATTTGCATGTATCAAGTGGATACAAGATCGTTGTGCTCAAAAGCGACCCAATGGCTCCGGAGGTTGCCTCCGACACCGATTCCAAATCGATACCCATCTCCTCCGGCTCTGTGATCTGTGGCACAGCGACGAAAAAGATAGAGAGAGAGTTTCAGAATTGGGTAGGTAGCGTAAGCGATCATGTATGATCATGACTCGCCTCGGGAGTTTAAACAGACGTGAGAGCGTTAACGCCGTTAACGTCGTCCGTTATATTTGGATGTGATGCTTCCCCACTTAGTACAAATGTGCACACATGTTACTATCTAGAGACATCACCTTTTCTTAGTAACGTGATTATGTTTCAACTCATTAATACTTACATTGATAGTTTGATACATACATTTTTACATGGACCAAACCAACCACACACACAAACAGATACAGTGATTGAAACTTTCAGTTAGTTTTAAGGAAAATAAGGATTTTGCAAATACATTCTGCTTTTTTTCTTCTTCTAGAGATGACAAGAAGAAGAAAAAGAGCTTACTAATAAGTGAACTTCCCCTTTGTATTCTGGAACACTTGCTCGGCGATAGTAGCATCGAGTTTTATAATCTCTAGGTTAGAGTTATGGTAGCACCCAATGCCTAATACACCATCGGCTATGTTGCTATTGAATCCAATGGCTATAGCTGCTTCTGCTTTTGCCCCATACACCAACCTCTGTTCACAACCGATCAAGAAGAGGTTTCAGAAAGAGGAAACTAAAAAAAGAAACAAGTTTGGCACTAATAAGTTTTCATATTTCATTTTGTTTATAGTTCTTCTTATTACCTTTAGTCTTGAGAGATGGATGGCTCCAAAACACATCGGACAAGGCTCGCAGGATGCGTAAATCTCACATTCCGATAGCGTAATTTGGTTCAGTTTCTTGCATGCCTGCGTGTTTGCCAACAAAAATCTTACAAACTTGAAAAGAGGTTTTTGCAAAATGTGCAACTTTCCACAAAAATGTGACTGAAAAGATGAAAAATAAAAGAGAAATCATCCTTTTGTTTCTGACAAGATTACTAGTACCTACCTCTCTAATGGCTATCATTTCAGCATGTGCAGTAGGGTCTTTGTTTATCACAACCATATTGTGGCAGCTCACGACGATTTCATCCTTATGAACAATAACCGCTCCAAAAGGGCGGCCATGGCCACACTCGACTCCGATATATGCTTCTTCAACAGCTTGGGCTAACAACTTGTGGTCCCTATCATTTGCAGCTGATCAAATTGACAAACAAGGAGATAAATTAAGTGAAGAGTGTATAAACATAAAAACATAAACAATGGTCAGTAAATGATAACTATGATTATGTATTTATGTTAGCAGACAAACTTGACGAATTGATAAGCTAGATATGTAAATATATCTGTGTTTAGAGGTATAGACTTACTTTAGGCCAATGCCGAAAACTATGAGCTTCTGTTCATTGGATTACATAAAAGTAAGTATTTGTCTGTATCAAAACATCTTGGTGACCAGCAGATGCAGAAGCCACGTACATGGTTCCATCTTTTGGTTTCACAGAGCTACATAGTCCAGTCAATCACAGAGCAATCAATCTCCGGTTTAAGAAAACAACAAAACTCAAAGAGCTTGTTGTGTCTAATAAAGTCTATTATCACCTAAAATTTCCAACACAAACATGTGGTGCTCTTTTTGGTCATTCTTTCCAAATTACCAAACATTCTTAATATGGAAACTAATCTGGACCCAAATTTCAAACAATAAGACTATATTTTTTTTTTTAATATCTGTCGTCTTAGCTTAATCAACAGACTCGTTCTGAATCAAAATCATCTCTTTCCTACTTGTTACTTTGTTAGCTATCAGTTAACACTAACCAACAAAAAAGGAATGAAAAATTGTTACCAGCGAACTCGACTGTGGCATCATGGCCTGGATCTGGAGCAGACTGCGACCGCCACAAAGCAAAACAAAAACTAGATCAGATCAAAAGAATCATCATGCACTCACATAATCATGTACAACTTAATTGAGAAATCTGATGAGCTTACTAACCGGTACAGAAGCAGAGTCTTTCTGGCTGTCGGTGATCGTGTTTTCGCCGGTCATCATCTTGTAATGCTCTTTCCCGATCGTCCCCTCGTCCGCTCTCATTGTCAGTGGAACGAAGTGGGCCATTAAACTGAGCTATTTCGGCCCAATGGGCTTTTACGGGAACGAAGGGTGACATACCTCAAGAAAACACTTTCTCATCTAGAAGCATCATCCCAATTTTTGGCATTATTCTATTAGACTACATATCCCGCCCATTTTCATATTGTTTGTTAATAATTTTGATTGTGTTACATACAATACATATAATATATACTATTTCACAAAATTCAAATCTAACAACATATCTACTATGTATTTGTGTTATTGTGTTCTCCAGATTTGATTCCCCATATGTGTTTATTGAAACTTTTTTTTTGTTTGTATTTAATTAAATAAATTAGCAAATAAAGGATATTGATTTGTTAAATTCAAGATAAAGATATTCAAAAATAAATGCATGTAATTAAAAGCTTTTGAACCTGAAAAGGGTAAAAAACAGAAGAATACCAAGAGAAACCAGTTGTATCCACGTCAATATCATCAATCTCCTTCGTCCGATCCTCTTCCACAAACACGCTAATTTCACCATTAATATTCACTAATTAGTAGACACATGGCCAACTTACTTGAAATGGTTTACTCAGAGCTTATCAATATATATCTAATAAAGATATCAAGAAGCTTTTTTTCCTTCTTTTGTATTTTCTCATCCTTTCACAACCTTTGTTAACGTCCCTTGGCTTTATACACCCTTTTGATCACTCGTTCTCTGTTTTTGCCTCTGTTTCAGTGATTTTCATCTTGTGGGTTGTATTAAAAGTCTTCTCCTTGAGTATCTAAATTCTCAAGTGGACGGTAACAAAGGTTGTGACATATGCCATTTTATGTAGGCTCCTTCTCTGTTTCATATCTTCTAAATGTCTTACATGATTAGTATTTGTTCATTCTGATAGTATTTGATGTTGTTGTTTAGAAAACCAGATAATGTGGAGTAGTGTAAGAGATTCTCGTGGCTCGCCGAAACCGATGAGAATAGTTGTGGTTGGTGAAAAGGGAACTGGAAAGTCAAGCTTGATTATGGCTGCAGCAAGAAATACTTTCCATCCAAACATTGCTTCTCTGTTACCTTACACCAATTTACCTTCTGAATTCTTCCCTGACCGTATACCCGCTACTGTTATCGACACTTCTTCAAGGTAAAATGTTTTCTCCTAATTCTATCCATTGACATCAAAAAAGGGTATGCATCTTATTTTCTGATAAGGTTTTGTAGATAAGACTGAGGAGACTGAACTTATGGTTAATCATAGTTTAGTATTTTCTTTGATTAACCGGGTTTAATCCCAAGCCGAAATCTGGTCTAATCCTCGAGGCCCTATAGTGGACTAAGAGGGAACCACTACAATATTTTCGTAGATGTGGACCTCGATCCTTGGTCTTGACGCAAAAGCGAGTACTCAACCCGCTCTAACAAACCACTTAACCACAGGCTCTTGGTTAGAAACTGAAATGTATTACTATTGAGTATTGATCTCTCGTTTATAAAATCTGCAGACTTGAAGATAAGGGAAAGGTAGTAAAGGAAGTTAAGCAAGCTGATGCAATTGTTTTGACATTTGCATTCGATAGACCGGAGACTCTTGAGCGTTTGAGTGATCATTGGCTTCCTCTGTTTCGACAGTTAGAGGTTAATTTGTGTTCTTCTTCGCCTCCGTTTATGCTCATTTCCCTGAAGTTTTGCAATCTTTCTGATCAAAATTTGTCATGTTACTCTTTTATTGAACAGGTGAGAGTTCCTATCATAGTGGCAGGTTATATTGTCGACAGCAATGGGGATTGTGATCAAATCAGCATTGAACAAATAACGTCACCTATGATGCAACAATATCGAGAGGTCGAAACATCTATCCAATGGTCTGCTCAGAGGCTAAATGAGGTCCCTTTGCTTGTGCTGAAAGTTAGATCTTTGTGATGAATCTGGTTAGTTATAATGTTCAGTTAGATTCTGATCACTTCAAAGCTTCTATCTGTAGGCTAAAAAAGTTCTCTACTATGCACAAAAAGCTGTTATTCACCCAGTAGGACCTGTGTTTAATCAAGAAACCAACTCATTGAAGCCGCGGTGTATCGCTGCCTTAAAACGTATCTTTATACTTTCTGACCATAACAAGGATGGCACTCTCAATGACGCCGAGTTAAACAAGCTTCAGGTTTCTTCTTCTTATTCCCTCCCTTACGCTTCCACAATGTTCTTCTTGAGCGCTTTTATGAATCATTTTAAGTTTCAAAGAAAACAGGTAAAATGCTTCGATATACCATTGGTGCCTTCTGAAATTAGACAAATGAAAAAAGAAATGCAAGTCAAGTGTCCACAAGGAGTTGACGAAGAAGAAGAACTCACATTGTATGGTTTCTTGTTTCTAAACACACGGTTTATCGAAGAAGCAAGAATCCAAACACTATGGACTATACTTAGGAAATTTGGGTATAATAACGATCTAAGACTTGCAGATGATTTGATTCCTTATTCTTCATTCAAACGCCAGGCTGATCAGGTACTCATTTTTGTTTGCCTTCATTATGATTACTATATGTTGCTGTTTCTGATCAGGCAACTCTTTTGTCATTGTGTAGAGTGTTGAGTTAACAAGTGTAGCTATTGAATTCTTATGGGAAGTCTATGAATTTTTTGACAATGACTCTGTAAGTTCTTCTTTTTCTAATCTCTGTCTTAAGTTATTTTCTAATCTCTGTCTTAAGTTCTTCTTTTTCTGATACATGTCTTAGGTTACCTTATATACTTGTGGATTCTCTAAATTTGATGTTAATTAATTTCTTAGGACAATAACTTGGAACCTCATGAGATGGGATATCTCTTTGAAACTGCACCTGAAAGGTAACATTTTTCAAAAGCAAGCGATATTTGTGATTGTAATGTTCTTCTTTCATTTGCTTCTGTGTAAATCCTTCTTTTTTTTTCATCATTAATGACAGTCCTTGGAATGAAGCTCCTTATAAGGATGCCTCAGAGCAAAATAAGGATGGAGGAGTACCTTTTGAAGCCTTCCTCTCACTGGTATTCAAAACAAAGTCTTTTTATGGATGGTTTTAAGAGGAACCCACTTAAAAGTTTTACATTTTCCCCTAAATCTTTGCAGTGGTCATTGATGACACTAATTGATCCAGCTAGGACTCTAGAATATTTGATGTACATTAGATTCCCATATGATCCATCTTCAGCGGTTCGCGTAACTAGGAAGCGGGTTCTAGATCGCAAGGAGAAGAAATCCGAAAGAAAAGTTGTTCAGTGTTTTGTCTTTGGCCCCAAGAATGCTGGGAAAACTGCATTGCTCAATCAGTTTATTGGAAGGTCAGTACATTTTCTTAACTCAGTTCAAGAAATTATATTTATCAGAGCCTTAAGAGTCTGATAATATGAATCTTAGGTCATACGATGATGACAGCAACAACAGCAAAAATGGATCAACTGAAGAACGTTATGCTGTAAATATGGTCAAAGAATCTGTAATGATTGCAAATACAGATAAAACTCTGGTGCTGAAGGAAATTCAAATTCAAGAAGATGGATCCATGTTACCAAATGAAGCATTGGCTGCTTGTGATGTAGCAATCTTCATCTATGATTCTTCTGATGAGTCCTCATGGAACAGAACCATTGATTTGCTTGCTGATGTTGCAACCACTGCCAAAGATGCCGGTTACGTGTTTCCATGCTTAATGGTTGCAGCAAAAACTGATCTTGATTCATTCCCAATGGCGATTCAAGAAACAACTAGAGTAAATATATGTCTTCTTGGTTTTCATACAGATTAAAAAATAGAAGTTGATCAAATATGGCATACACTGATCTTTGCAGGTTACACAAGATATAGGAATTGATGCTCCAATACCAATCAGCTCTAAACTGGGAGACTTCGATAACTTATTTCGCAAGATCTTAACCGCGGCAGAACATCCTCATTTGAATATTCCAGAGATTGAGTCAAAGAAGAAAAAGAGTCGCAAGCTAATCATCAAAAAATCTCTACTGGCGGTTTCAAGTATGTTCAGTTCTTGGATTCCAAAATGTTTGGTCAAATGCTTCTGTATCTCATCATGATTCCCAAATGTTTTAACAGTCGGCACAGCGGCTTTAATCGCCGGGATGGTTTCATTCCGTCTCTACACCGCAAGAAAGCAGACTTAACTCTTAACTGAAGAAAGATCCAGACCTGTAGATGCCTTGTTCAAAAAGCAATAACTTGTTTTTTCTTCTCTTCCTCCTAATCATTGTTATCAGTAATTCAGAACAGTTGAAAAACAAAATGAAGAAAGAAGATTTAGGTATTGTTCTTTTTCCTGTAAAATTTACACAACTAGCTATATACCCCCCACAAATAAACGAATTGTATAAAAGAAAGCCAAAAAACCTAAATCCAAAATGCCAGTTTCAGCCACTTGAACAAGAAACAGAATTAGAACCGTAGCTAATAGCTTCCAAGCTTGAATGAGTCATATTCGTCATCCACCTCCTTGGAACTCCCTTTGATTCACCAGCAAGATTATATGCATACGATCTCCACTTGTTTTCACCATCTTCACAAGAACTCATAAACCCTAATCTTCTCGCCTTCTGCGTCCTCTCAAGAACAATGAGACTAGAAAAAGTCGAAAAGCTATTACCAACAAAAACATCAGCTCTCAAACACACCTCATAGTCTATAGCCGATTGAATCAAATATGAATACTTTCCATAAATCTCTTCTTTAACCCCAAGCTTCTTCTTCTCAAACGGTATTAATCCATCTCTCCAACCCGTTAACACCGATGAACCTTCATCTTTTGCTTCCAAGAGAGTATCTGCTACTGCAAGGTAAAGAGCTGTTGGAGTCTTTAAACCAGAAATGTTCCCTACTCTCTCCATAATCTCTCTTTTACTACTACAAATCTCTGAGATCTTTTTACGTTGCTCTAGTTTCTTACAATGTATCATCCAATCTATCTCTATCCTCATGTGAACCGCAACAAAAGGTATCGGACCGAGGGTTCCAGTTTTGGATTCGAGTTTTGCTCTTTCTGCCTCACCAGCTTCTCGGATTTTCATCACAACTTTATCTGCTTCTCTTGAGATTTCATCAACCACAACCATACACTCAAAGACCTTAGCATAGTCTTCTACAGGCCAATGATCATGCCACAAGAACGGGTTCTTCCCTATGACACGGATCACTTCAAACTCATCGATAGACTCGTTACGTGCGGAGTGTTTCAACTGATCCAAGTCTCTTTCAACCGTCCATCTTCTTCCACTACCTTTCTCTAGATCAAACACATTTGCTCTGTTTCTAACATCAGAGAACTGAGAAAGCCGCACAAACCCTGAGCAGAGAGAGTTGAATCTTTCAAACTGAAACACTTTATCAAAAGGAATCGGGCGCAGCTTATCGACTTCCTTGTAGAACAAGGAAGAACTTAGACTAGGCATGAGAAGCGTCCTGTTCATCAACCTCGCCGTCAAGCAAGCTCGAGCGAAAGCTATCTTCTGATTGTTTAGTCCCCAGACGATCTGAGGAACCTCGAGAAACTTATCAGTTCGGATTCCATCGGTTGAGGAGGAGGAGGAGGAGGAATCTGACATGTGACGAGCTCGAATACCGTTGAGAGCGTTTCTGGGAGAGTAAGAGAGTAACAGAGCTCTGTAGAACAGAGCAATACCAACAAGAAGAAGGCATTTGCAAGCAACAGAGTTTGAAAAAAGTCTCAGATTCTTGCAACTTAACGGAGAATTCATCCCCTAGAGAGAGACCAAACTGTAACTAATCCCTTCAGATTCAAAAAAAATCCAAAATTTCCAGAAGAAAACAGAAACCTGCATCCAATCGAATCTAAGTAATTAGAGTAAATCAGAACATGCATGCAATTGCAGAGATATAAGAACCCTAAATTCCCAGAAGGCAAAAGTTTGAAACTTTACTGCAAATCTTCAGGGAAGGGGGATGAGTTAAATTCAGAAACTTTGACATGCAAATCGATTTCAGAACAGATATATATATATATATATATATATATATATATATATATATATAAAAGAACACTTGACGAAGAAACTGAGATGGTCAGAGAAATTCGAATCTCTCTTTATCGATCAAAAATCGCATCTTTTTTTTTCGTTTGCAGGTGAGAAAAACTCAAAACACACATGAAAAGCCTTACAATTTTAGAAGGAACCAAACTTGAAGAAAAAGAAGGCAGAGAAAGAAAGAAAGAAAGAAGAGACAAATGGCTTTACCTTTTTATTAATGTCAGATGGTTTAGGTTTCCTTAATTTGAACAAGAGACAAATAAAAACACAATTAACCCCAGAATAGAACTAAATGTAAACTGACGATTATAATTTGCTCTAATCACGGATTATGAGTTTTTTCTTTTTTTGAGAAGGCTTTAAAGCAAAGCAAAGCAAAGCGACGCGACGAGAGAATCAATATGTATAGTTTAATTATTATTAAAAAAAAAAAAAAAGCGAATCGTAAATCACTGACAAGAATATGCACAATTTTAGGTTTCGAGAGACGATAAAAGAAATAAATAAATTTAAAAAAAAAGAAATAAATATTGAGGAAGAAGCTTCTTGAACAGAATCACGGAGAGAAGTGCCAAACAAAAAGGGGCAATATTATTAAGAGAAATCTTGTGAATATAATAAAAGATTGGGATATTATGTATATTTAATATATTGTGGTAAGTGTTTGGTGAAATTTATATAGTTTTTTTAAAGTTCACGCGTTCAGTCTAATTATGAGTTTACAACGTCCTACTCTAATATCGATGCATCATTATGGGGAATTTTTTTCCATTAAAGGAACAAAATAATTATATAATAGTAATATCTTTTCGCTAAATTTATTTGTTGTTAGTTACTTAAAAAAAAAGATAGAAAAAGAGTGGTATATATAAATTCTTTAAAATGTTGATAATGGCCTCAAACAAGTCGCTATTGTTCGTTTCTTTGTCAACTTCGTAATCTAACCAACTGTTTATATAATGGCAGTAGTATAAAATATAAGTAGATAACCTTTTTTATCATTTCTATTTTCAAGTTTTTTAAAAAAATATCAACAAGTTTCATACGTTAGTTGATTTTCCAAATTCTAGATCTGACGTTATTTTCCGTCTATGTACTCACACAATGCTAATTTTGTTTGTCATCTCAGTATCTTACAAACCACGATGGTATAATGGTATTGGTCAACTATGAACTACCGTAACATTTAAGTCTATACTATTCATAACTACGCAATCAAATTTGGACCCAAAAAAAAAGAAGTAAAATAGAAAAAACAAATAAAATTTTCAGTGCATCAAATCACGATGGATCGATGAGTTGACTGACAACATATAAGAAGCTTCTGATCTTATATATGGGTATCGAACGATTCTATTTTTTTACGATCCCTTTTAATCAATTCAAGGAGCACATGGACACATGCTAATTATCGTTATTAACGATACGACATCATATCGTTTTCTAACTACTTTGCCATTGTTGCCTCCCTTATTTTTTTTCCCATCTCAAAACTAATGCCATTGGCATTGAAACTTGAAAGTACATTTTTGCGTCTTGATTCATTCATAAGTCAACGAGACAAGGCTTATGAATGTTGAAAGTCAAAAAAAGACTGTTTTCGGAATATTGTTTTGCATTAACGTCTATTTGGCATTTAGATTCATACTATTATTATCCCACCAAAGAAGCTAAATATCACGTGCAGCTAAAATAAAATAAGAGTTGAAATAGCATGCAAGTATTTTAATGAATGGTTGGCAGAAAAGAGTACATATTAAACTTTTCATTAATGCTTTGCAAGATGGAACCGACTAGGAAACTCAAACGCAATTTACAAACACAATATGTAGTACCCTGTATCCCATGGAATAATAACAAGTTGTGTGAGATTGGGGGGACCCAATGTTAAGGTGGTTGATTAAAAATATACTATATATTTATGTACAGCAAAAAATAACGGAAAGTGTGATTTTGTTTGGGTTAAGAAAAAAAGTATTGGTTAAAAATGATTGTTTTTCAATATATATAATTATGTCGATATAACACATATACACCGTTTTCAATTTTCATACGCGTTTCCTACTCGTATCCAATCTGTCAAATGTCAATCACAATTCACAATAGCAATACCGCGGAAACTACTTTAGAACAAGTATCTTCGGGAAAGTTTTAGTCCGCATAAATTTTGGTATGTATTCAAGTCCTTCTAACGTATATAGGGGGTTAGCAAATTGTACGAAATCGGTAGTAGTAATAATTTAGTGTTTAGGTAATAATTCTGACTCTATGAATTAGATTAGATCGGAGGCATGGAGGTCTTGATTAGTGCTAAAGCCTACCTAGTTTGGCTAGTTTGATCTGTCAAACTTATATTTGTTTCTTCATTTTTCTAATTTTAGTTGGTTTTGTCAATTTTTATTTCATCTTTTTATTGTTTAGGTTTGGGCCAGACATTTAGTGGACTAATTATTTTGAATGTCTTAACGAACGACGAAGTCATTTAATCCGTCATTGTTATGGTTGTGAATGTGATTTAAAGATTCGCTGTTATAATCTTAAAATTTGAAGGAAGAGATTGTTAAATAAGTTGTGCCTGCCAGATATCACTTGCTCAATAAGAAAAGAATTGTTTAGATTCCAAACTTCACTAGATTTTAGTTCTTGTTTTTTAGGTTATTGCTCATGAGTGATGAGTCAATGACAAAACACATTAGTTTGACAACAAACTGAAGAAAAGACGATCTAACCAATGTTTCTTTTTTTTTCCCTCTTCTGGGGGTTTGTTATATTAAATCGCTTGGCAGCCACAACTTATCTCTCCAAGAACTGTTCTAAGTTTTCTTGAATCACAAGGCACCGTTTCTCTCTGCAACATGAGACAGTGTTTCTCGAAAGTCTCCGTTGTAATATTTAGTCTGAAATCAACATCGAACAAGAACGTCCTCTCCAGAGTATTCATCTCTTCCGTGCTCACTCCTCCGATTTTAGCATAATACGCGTTGTTATAACACCTGAACTCCAGATACAAAACAACATACTAAATTAACTCTGGTTAGTTAGTGGTTACAATAATCTAGAGTATGAGAGTTTTGGTCTACTTAAGAGTTAAGAAGAGATACTAACTTGCGTTCCAGGAATTTGGCTGCGACCAAGAGACTGGTAATGAGGAGGCGATGAACGTTGAGTGATGTAAGACGACGACGAGGCGTACTTGTAGCCTCTGGTCTCTGTAGATACCTAAGGATGTAAGCAAAAGCTGTGACAAAGCACGCAGGGCTACACTGAGCGTACCTATGGATTCTCTCTGTGTAACGATAAATGCTCATCGATGGTGCTTTTGATCCGTGGAACATAGTGATCTCGTCATCCCTGTCGCCATGAGATTCAAAGATATAAGAACGGAGCTTCTAGAAACTATATATATACAAGAGAAATCTCTATTCAGACGTTAATAAACTAAACTTGTTGTGTCTTGTGTGGTGTGGTTTTTTGTTCTTCTGGATCATCTTCTCAAGGATAGAAGCGAGAAGGGTTATGACTCGAGGAGGGGTAGAATCAGAAGGCTGATCAGAATCTTCTAAAAGACCTAACCATTGGAATAGTGATGTGTTTGTGGAGTTCTTAGAAGTTTCCATTTTGTGTTGGAACCAGATTGAGAGAGCCTAATTAGATCATCTCTCTGGTTGTTTTTTTGCTCGAGGTAGCAAAAGTAGTGTAAATGGAAGGAAATAAGTAAAGTTGAAGCTCTTTTGTTAAAGTTTTGCCACTTCAGATTCTTTTCTTTGAGATAAAGTAACGTGTAGTATATTGTTCAACTAGTGTATAGTATTGTGTGTGGGGATATTCTGGGGGTCGAGCCGATCGATTGTTTTGTTTTGGTCCATAACCATCAAACATATGTGCTCAAGCTAAGTCTGAATCCTTAACAACTTCAAGGTGAAATATGGATCCCTACTTGTGTATAATAGTTTGACCTAAATAGTAATACATCATCCAGAGGTATGTTATCGCTATTTCCTTATTTCCCCCATACGTTTAATGCATATCATCAAAATCTGTGGAAGATAATGTAATAAAGATGAAAGTATTAGTCAAATTTCATCTTTAAATGCTTTTATGTCATGAAAAGCAAAAGGAAGTAAATTACCTAATTAGTAGCCCAACTTTTATTAGAGTTTTATGAAATTGGTGATATTGCCTATTGGCTTTAAGATAACACTACAAAGTTCCCTGGAAAAGTAGACAAGTCCAAAAGGTTCACTAATATATGGGTTGTAAAAGTGTGACTCCACTATATAACCCAATTGCTTGCTTTTGGTATTCATATGAATTTGTGGTTTTTGTGTAAATACTTCTGATTGATACCTAAAATTACACCCACACTTAAAAAACAAATACCACTTGATAATTTTTTTTTTCCCCATCTGTAATTCGTGACGTTCAAACATCTGAAAGAATAACTTCTCAACATCACACAAATTTAAACACATTAGAAATCAAAGAATGTCTGATTGAATTACAAAGTAAGTCTTTTACTAGATTCTCCCCATCGAGAATCTTTTAGGAACCAAAACCGGACGCTGTTTCAATCCACTCACCATCTCATGATCATCACACTTGGCCACACTTTTCCTGCTCTTCATTGGAGACACCAGCCTCATCGCTAGTCTCGATGGCGAAAACGACCTCCTGAACTTTGTAGCCGTTGACAGCTTCTGCGACTTGTTCACCCTAGTAGGAGAAATCGAAGCTTTGGGTGACTTCTTATGAAAGTTACCATTTCTTGCCGGAGAAAGAAATGCTTGAAGCGTGACTCTTTTTGGAGAAATGGACGGCTTACGGGCCGAGTTACTGCCATTTCTCGTAGGAGTAAATGATCTTCTGAGCTTAGCTGCTGTTGATAGCTTTGGAGACCTCTTTCCCAAGTTTCTAACAGGAGAAATCGACGCTGTAGGTGACTTCTTTCCTATGGTAACGTTTCTTGTAGGAGAACTGGAGCCTCTAGGTGACTTCCGAGTCAAGTTACTGCCATTTCTTGTAGGAGAAACCAAGACCTTAGGTGGGCTCTTGATCTTGACCTGAAACTTAGATGCTGATGTGGGAGGAGATTTGATCAAGAACTTGTGAGGAGTCTCTTTCTTGTTCTTGATGCTTGATATCTCAGTTCTGGCTATGACCGGAGACATTGTTCTACTGAACTTGGCCTGGTGTGTAGCGGTACCGGAAATAAACAGAGGGTTTGGAAAAAGAACCGCCTTTTTAACCCAAGGTTTGTGCTTTGGTGAAACCCTGTTAGCCAAATGACGAAAGCTATTGTCACCATTTCCCTTGACTTGAACCTTCTCTGCTGTTTTCTGTGGGGAGATGGTTCTGAACGCAATTCTTGACCGTGCCTTTTGAAGAGAAGGAGGATAATCTGATTCTGATCGTCTGTTCTGCTTCTCTCTCTTCCTTCTCGCTTTGATGTTGGTACTGACAGTTTCAGGGTTCTGTTCCCGGGATTTACGTTGTGTCTCGGGTGTTTTGGGTCCATCATCTTCTTCTGACATTGCTAATCTCCTGATCTTTCTACTCTCCTTTGGTGCTATGGCATCTACAATGTCTCTTGTGACCTGTGAAGCTTGTAAGATTTCATTCACAGTCTCACCAAGTAGCATTGCTGGGAGTGACATTTTCCTCCAATCTCCTGCATTATAAAAATAAATTATACATAGCACATTCACACAGAACCTATGACTAACTTGGTGAAAGAAGGAGCTTATAATCCAATCAAGAATCTAATAACAATTGTACAACGTTACCAAACATAAACGATTATCATTTGACAGCCTGTGGTGTGTGTGATCCATTATTATAAATCTATAATGACTTGTGTGTAGATGTGAGAATGATGAGAATAGAGCTATTACCTGGTGAGGAAGCTGGAAACTTCCCTACTGGAGATTTCTTATGAGTAGCATTCTTGATCCTACAACAACAATATAACAAGGTAGAGTAATGAAAACCTGAATATGGATAATTGAGGTTTTGTCTCTTTTGATTTGATTTTACCTAAGAGTTTCTTGCTTGCATCTAAGACTAGTCTTCAGATAAGTTCTGGTACTTCGAGGGCTAAGGTTAACTCCAGATACAACTTTGGTACCTCCAGCAATTGTGTATTGTAGCTCTTGCAGTCTTTCCATACATTTATCAACCTTCACAATTTCATACCAAAATTGACCATAATAATCAGCTAATGTTAAGATCCCAAATTCTATAATTCATACTCTAATAACAAGAACACATCAACTGAAATAAAGTTATACTATAATTAAACTTGGGGCCAGATGATCGAAATGTTTTATAATTTGCAGTGGGTTCAGTTACTAATTATAAGCTTAAAGCATAGTGGGAAGGAGCCTTAGAACTGGAGCGTTTGCAGATTCTGGAAGGATAACAAAATAATTAAAAGTTGTAAACTTTATGCTAATCTTGTAGTATTAAAATACCTTGCAGATAGTTTCCTTGAGAAGATCTGAGTTGAGAGATGGCACCACCATCGTCACTTTCCTCTGCTTTTGTGGGGTTCTTGCAACCATCTTCTTCTTCTATATAGTTTTCTTGCAATTCTCAGCTAAATTAACCCCAAAAAAACAAAATCTCTCTTTGCCCCTAAAAACTGGGTTTCGAAGATTTTAAAAAAATCTCAAATCTTTGTAATTATAAAACCACCCATAAGATCCAGCAGCTTCAAGAAACCCAGATCTCTCTTTCTCTCTCTATATATCCTTTTCTCGATCTCAATTTCTCTAGAATGTCTTTTTTTTTTTTTAGGTTACGGACAAGAACATAAACGCGAACTCTCTCTTCGGTTTGGGTCTTGTTGTCTGTCTATTTGGTGAATGTCTGAACGCAAAGTCAAAACAGAGAGGCACGGGAACTGAGAGAGAGAGAGAAAGAGAGCGGATAAAGGGGTTTACTTTCGTAACGGATCTTTCGTCATTCATTATTTTAATTTTTTTAAATTTAATGTTATTTTGGTCCCAATCCAACGGTCTATTACACTACTACAATAACGGCTATTTTTTTTGGTTTGCCAATTCTTCTTGGAAAACAATTAGTGAAGCTCCGTTGATTTGGTTTGGTTTGGTCCCAATCCAACGGTCTATTACACTACTACAATAACGACTATTTTTTTGGTTTGGTTTGGTTTGCCAATTTCTTCTTGGAAAACAATTCTTCTCCGTAAATTGTTTTTGATTAGTTTACAAAAATAAAGGGAATTTAGTATTATTTTCTTATAAAAAAAAAGTCAAAATACAACATATATACAACAAATTTTTAACAAGGTAAAAAAGTTATGGAGTTGTGAAAAAATGCTAAATTCGTTTGGAACAAAAGGTTTAGCCCATCGGAGCTTAACCCTTCACGACGACCCTATATGACAAGGCGGTGACCATGTTCCCCCAGAGAATTTTTCGAGAGCTCGAATTAGGGTTTTAAAATTGTCATCGAATGATATTTTGGATATAGTATTCGACGATGATAATTTAAATTTAATATATTTATTGAAAAATGATTTAAATTATTCGTTTACATGATTATAAATTATGAATTGTGAGAAATACAATATCTCATTTTAGATTGGCTCACATCATCTTTGAATAGAACATAAGTTGTACAAAAAGTATTGTATCAAATATTCTAATTCTTAGATGTTTGTTCCCTTTCATTTCCAAATAATTTTTTGAATCTATATTAACAATTTAAAGTACATTTGGCAAAACAACCTTTAATTTTAAGAAATTATATAGTTATCCCTTGAAAATTTGAATAAATAACAAAAAAGTTGAAGTAAATTTTGTAAAAAAACTTAATATAAAACCGAGGTTATAGTTTAAAATAGAAATCTGACTATTTTCATAACATATTAAAACTTTTAGTTATATCCTTAACAACTAACAATAAATATAGTAATCAAAATATAATCCGAAATTAATCCTTAAATTCGATATACTAATATTTCCATAAAATTTTATACTAGCTTTTAATTCTATCATTAACAATAATTATGCTAATCAAAATCGAGATCCTTCTAATGCCATGAAAAATTACCGCTTTTAATTTATACGAATTCTAAAAATCATACAGCATACTATTAGCATATTTCTTAACTACTCTCTAAATTCTATTAAAATACAAGTCTTCATATTGTGGAGATATTTTTAAACTTTTCACCAAGATTATCTCTCTAGTTATTTACATAAAACCTCCTTCAAACACTATTAATATTTTTCATCACATTCAATTCGATAAACACAAGCAATAAAAATGTTAACTATAATATATTAATATTCATACATATAAAATTATTACATTATACTATTTATAGATGTAATATTGTTACATTTCGTAGAAGGATGAGGATGAGGAGATTGATGATGTGAACCTCACCCAAAAGAAAGTGGAGTAAATAAAAATATAAAATGATGGGTGTTAAAGATCAAAATTGAGAAGAATAAGTGATATGTTACTTTGTTTTTTTGGGAGTTCTAGTTTTTTTTTTTTTTTCTTTCTTTCATTGAATTTCGTTTCTCATGACTTTTTTTTTATTTTTTGGGTTTATGGTTATTTACTTATTTATTTGGTTTACAGTGTTAGGAATAAGGCAACGTTTTGTGCTAATTCTAAAATTGCCAGGCTCTAATTTCCTCTATTTAAGTTTAAAGATTACTCATTTAACCAACGGAACAATGTTATCAATCATTGAGCACTTTTTTCTTTTGTTCAAAACCAAAATCCTATTAATGTTCAGTTTAATAATTAAGTATATAAATTTCAGTTTAAGAGAGAATTTTGCACAAAGAAATCAGTCTCTGCACCTGCTTGAAGGCATATTAATAAAGAACAGTATAGCTGCGTTCACTGACGGACTGACCCATTATATATGTGCTAGGCCAACTAATATCACAGTCATGGAAACTTCTTCGGTGGACTTATAATGTTGAACTTCAGAACCAGTCTACATGTTTTCCTGAAGATTCAGGTTGTTTCTTTTTTGGCTTCTGGTACCGATTGTTCTCAAACTGAGCTTTGACGATAAGAGCATAGAGAAATTCTGATTCCGCGGAACAATCATAAGGTTTTCCCAAGACACTGGACTTAGGACGAGAAATGAGTATTCACAATCACAGAGAAAATATCTCAAGGAGGGTAGAGAGAAGCATATATATATATATATACCTGTCAAGTAACTCTTCTAAAATAATTCTCTGTGATGGTGTGACATAATGTATGCAATTTCTCGGGCACTGGTTAACTGCAGATTGTAAACGGTTATCTTCGCCATGCCCTGATCATATATACGCAGCATATATTATTAGAAGAAACGGAGCTATATAGAGGGTGAAATATGGAGGGAGTAATACCATCCGTACCTTGGGACATTGCTCGAGCTGTTCCAGTTGTATCACATGAGAAGACCTGAGGAGCTGTTTTAAAGCATGGGTACGAACATCCTGAAATTGGGGAGAAACAAGTATACATTCTTAACATAATTTTTAAAAATCTTCTCTCCAAACGATGTTCAAGAAGAATTGGAGCAACTAAAAGAGCTAAATACAAAAGAGAGGAAGCAAGTTTGGTACTTTTTCCAACACAGAGGACTTCATTCACAAACACGTCAAGTGCCTCACACTCTGGATGGTCAAAAGGGTCCAAGCATTCTCTAGTATGCAATACACAGAAGAAAAAAAAACATTACTTGGTTGTTTTGGGTCGAATTCCAAAATCATTCCTATGTTGTGTTCTTAATAGATTTTGCTAAAAGTGTATTATGAGTATACCCTTCAATTATCTCTGACCGGCTATAGTTTGTTAACATCTGCAAAAAAATTAATACTTTTGAGCTACTGTAAGTTATAGCCAAATCTGCTCACATGGTGTAGAACAAGTTAATGTGACCTCATATGCCTGGATTATGCGACGGATCATAATATCAGAGTTGCTTCTCTCTCTGTTTACATCAGGATGGTATTGTTTCACCTTTGCAAAGCACAAAATGGTCAACAAGACTGGTATACATGAAAAATCCAAAACTTGAGAAACTAGGAGGGGAATAACAAAGACAAGTTAAAAATGTGCCAAGAACAACTCAGAACCCATTTACAAATCGTATCAAAAGGAAATAGTTAGCGGAAAGAAAAGTACAGATCAGTGATTCTTGGATGCATACTTTGGCACGAAAAGCTGCCTTTAGCTCAGAAGATGAGCAGCTTGGCTCTACGCCAAGTATAGAGTACGGTGAAGAGCTAGAGAGTGGATCTTCTCTGCTCTTCTCTCTGCAACTGGGGATGAATCGCTGAGATTTTGAATTTCTGGAATTGGAAAAGAAAGAGATTCTAGGTACCGAAGCAAATACATGAAGACCTTCCATTGTATCTCTTAGACTCCTACCATGTCTCTTCCCTAAGTTTTCCCTTTATGGCGTTAACCGGTGACCAGACAAATGTCCATATATTAAGATAGAGAGACAAAACAGCGAAGACTCTGTTTCAGCTAGAGAGTCTTCTACCAAAATCAAACTTACGCCATGGCGTTAAGGAACTAAGACACTTATGCCGTTTCTGTCGCCTCCTGTATAACAGAGAATAAACCTCTTATCAGGCCTGTAACCTTCATCTACCATAACCGGAAACAATTCAGCCAGAACATCATATATAGCCTCTGCTTGTGGATGTAGTTGGTCCCCAACTACAAAGCTGTGTGTTTTATTCTCAATTTCAATCGAACTTATGCCCGTTTCTTTAGTCACTCCCATTGCTTTCATTCTCTTGATCGTCTTCGCCCTCTCCTTCCATTTCCCTCTGGATGAGTAAATGTTGGCCATCAAGATATGGGCCGCTGAGCTGTCAGGTGCAGTTTGAATTAACTGTTCAGCTGCATATTTCCCTACTTCTGTTTCACCATGGAAACTACAAGCTCCAAGCAATGCTTGCCAAATTTTATAATCAGGCTTGATAGGCAATGAGTCTATAAAGCTCTTTGCTTCTTTCAAAAGACCAGCACGACCAAACATGTCAATAATACAGGCATAATGCTCTGTCCTAGGCTCGATCCCATGGACATCTTGCATCACGTTTAAGAGTTCTCGGCCTTTATCGATCAACCCTACATGGCTACAAGCATGAAGTAGAGATAGAAAGGTAACATCTGTAGGCTTCACGTCTTGTGTAATCATTTCTTCGTATAGATTCAAGGCAGCTAATCCATTACCATGGCGAGCAAATGCTGCAATCATCGAGTTCCATGAAACATAGTTCCTCTTAGGCATTCGTCTAAAGACAGTTAGTGAATCAATCAGATCTCCACATTTTGGGTACATATTAATGAGTCCATTGTTGACAAAGGTGTTACCAGAGAATTTTCGTTTGATAACCAAAGAATGCAGTTGCTTGCCTAGACCCAAAGAGTTATCGACAAACGAAACACCAAGAACAGCTGAGACTACATTTGCATCAATCTCTACACCAGCTTGAAGCATTCTAATGAAGAACTGTATAGCTTCTTCCTCTGACCCATTTTGTGCTAAACCAACTAATATCACAGTCATGGAAACTTCATCAACTTCGTCAGTGGACTCAAAGATCTTCCACGCATCTTCAATGCTTCCACATTTAGAGTACATATCCATTAGCGCACTCTCAATGCATAATTCTGATTCAATCCCAAATTTCCACAAAAGGGCATGAATCTGTTGCCCTTCCACTATCCTCTGTGAGCCTGAACAAGCAGCCAGAGCACTCAAATAAGTTACTGAGTTTGGATGGACCAGTCCTCTACGCATCAAACTAAACAGTCTTAGACCATCTTCATGTAACTCATTCTCTATCAGACCCGAAACCACAGCTGTCCATGTGATGACATTTCTATGTGATGCCATCTCATCAAAAACCCGTCTCGCAGAAACCGAACACCCACATTTGAAATAAGATGTAATCAATTTGTTCCCCACAGATATGTCCTTGTCATAATAGCCACTTAAAACTGCTAAAGCGTGAATCATCTTGGTCACCAAACAAAACTCTGGCGTAACACAAACTGATAAAACAATCGTCAAGGTCGCTTGATCAAACCCACCAGACCCAAGCATTCGTTTAAGCAATACAAAACCAGACTCAGTCTCTCTGTTCCTCAGAAACCCATAAAACAGTATATTCTGCGAGATAACATCTCTCATGGGCATTTCGTCGAACAACTGGAGCGCATCAACTAACTTCCCACATTTTACGTACTGAGAAAGCAAAGAGTTCCAAACAACAAGAGCGTTTCGATGGATGTCAGCATCTACAGGCTCGAAAAATTCAGGATTCTTGATAATGGAAGCATGGAGACAAGGACCCAGATGAGGAAACCACCCTTCTCTGCCGCAGATGGATAAGAGAAGGCTCATATCGACATGATTGAGGAGAAAAGTGGAGACTTGGCTTTGCCGGATTAGGAGTTTCGAAGGGCACAAAATGGTAGACAAGCAAAGAGGAGGGTGAGAGGTCAGTTTCTGAATCACCCATCTCGAATTCATTCGCCGACCGTTAATTTCAGTTTTTGCGAGGTTGGGTTGAATTTAGCTTCTGGAAGAGATACTTATGCAATTCGAGAAATTTAGTAAAAGTTGGGACTTCTTTTTGTAAAATACAGGAAATAGGATATATCATACTTCTCTGTTTGTAATTTACACACACGAATACACGATCAATATAAAAGGAGCAGATTCTGGTTATAATCATTAAGGATCAAGTCTAAGTTTGCAGGTGGAAACAACACTTGGCGGGGTTTGATCATGGTTTGGCTAACGGTCTTGTGTTGTTCCAGAGCCACTGCTGAGTTGAAGAACCTTCCAATAATGGTGAAACCTGCCAAAGAAATATTACCCGGTTCAAAAAACTGCAGCTGTATGTAAAAGACTTTGATCTATTACGCTAATAAGACAATCAAAACCATGTTTCCTTTTTTATGTGTTGATATGCCTTGCTTTGAAGGCACATGCAGGCCTTGTGTCTTAGACTCATCTACTTGTCTTTTGGAGAAAGTAAGTCAAAAGTTGTTTTGTGGACTAACCTTTTCCCAGACTTCCTCGTGGTAACTATTAAGCCAGTCAATCTCAGTATCAGATAGCAAAGAAACATCAACCATTTTTGTCTGCAAGGTTTAGTGAGTGAGATCAAATGTAAGGACAAGGGAAAAGCTAGAAGAAAACCAGAAGGTTCCTCTGACCAGATGAATGCGAGTTAGATCAGACGAATGGGGATCAGTATCACTCCATACCTGAATGGGGAAGAATGTAAGCTTCTCAAATCCAAGGTATGTAACTCCACCAAAGCGGTTTGGTGTTTCAGCATCTCTCACATGAAGGAGATTCTGCAAAAGCAGACCATACAGTTGTTAACTAATCTTATATATCTTATAAAGACTGTCATGGACTGGTGACCAAGTCGCACCTCAATTCGGATCCCAAATGCATGATCTTCATAATATCCAGGTTCATTGCTTACTATCATGCCATTCTGGAGAGGGGTCATGTTTCCATACCGATAACTAATACTTTGAGGACCTTCATGCACATTGAGTGCAGCCCCTACGCCGTGTCCAGTCCCTGTTAGGCAGAAAAGATATCAGATCAGCATGAGTTCCTAACAAAAAGTTGTTCGTGAAGAAAGGTCAAAAGATCGAATAAAGTACCATGGCGGTAATCAAGTCCAATCTTCCACAGAGAAGAGCGTGCAAACCCATCTAATACAAAACCAGGAGTACCTTCTGGGAACACGGCTTGATCAAGAGCTATATGACCCTACAACCAAAAACCCAATCAGACAGCAACCCACACAGGTTTGTCTGTTCAAGATAGGTAAAAGATGAGCCAAATCCCCAACCTGCAAAACTCGAGTGAAACATTCTTTTTCTCGTGCAGAAGGTTCACTAAAATGTACTGTTCTGGTGATGTCTGTTGTTCCATCAACATATTGAGCGCCACTATCCAGCAAAAAAAGTTTTTTAGGGTCTACACGACTGCAGCTCTCTGGCTCGGGTTTATAGTGTATAATAGCACCATTTGCACCGGAACCTGCAAGAGTAATTTGAGGAAAGGAATGCATATCACTCACTGAGTGTATATTGACTAAGTGGAAGATGACAATAATCATACCACTTATTGTATCGAAGCTTGTATCCATAAAACCATCTTGCAGTGAACGAAATTCAAGGAGCCTGTCAGCCACATCTACCTCTGTTAGGTTTGCATTCTTATGCACTTCTTCTTCCAGCCAAGCCCAGAAATGAGCTAGAGCAGCAGCATCTCTGCATAAAATAAGTGGTGAGCCAAAGAAATTTCACATACAAAAGAAAAAGGAACCAAAATTTTCCAGAAATGAGCTAGAGCAGCAGCATATCTCCATATAAATTTGGTCAACCTAAGTTATTTAGCATTTGAAAGTACAAAAGAAACCAAAATCTTCAAGAGGAAACTTGAATACTTTAAAGGCGGATGGATTAGGGAAAGATGGTATTGCAGTGGGTTTCTCTACCTCAAGTGAGAGTTCTTCATTCCCTGTAGCTCGGCATCATTTTTAATGGCCTTTGCCCACGAAATAGGAGATTGCATGTAGATGCCAGAGGGATTAGCAATATATCCGCTGGAGCTATCAGTAAATTTAAGGTTAGCTCTTTCTTCGCTTTCAGAATTCCTCGTATATCTTTCACACGCAGATTTGTAGGTACTAATGATAGCTACGTTGAGCGATGATGGATCCATCAGAAGCTGAGCTCCACGTGCTGCCAGACTGAGAAAACTCAAAGTGAGGTAGATTCCTTTTTCTGAAGCTTATAAATGGACATGTACAATCAATTTCTTACCTATCTATTTCTTGAAGAATGGAATCATAAGGTCTGATTTCGATCCCTGCGTTTTTCAAATGATCTTTCACCTCCTCTGTTACCTTAGAATTATCTACAAAGAGATGGGCTTGGTCAACCTCTACAATCAGATATGCGTACATTACAGGTGAATGTGGAACATCGCTCCCTCTCTGCAATCAGCAAAAGCACAATACAACATCAATAAATTGGGACCTTAGTGAAGAATAAGCTGAGATTAGTGGCGCAGAACTAATAAATTCAAAGGTAAGGTGCTAATCTAGAGTATTACCAAATTAAGCACCCATGCAATCTCATCAAGCATGGATATCACAATGGCAGATGCGCCAGCATCCATAATTTGATTCCTCAGAGTCAACAATTTTGAGGCCACATCAACACCAGCATACTTCAAGTCATGTATCCTTATTTGCTTGCTTGGAGGCTTTGGCCTTGAGTCCTTCCATATCTCATCCACAAGATTTACATTGTACAAGTAAACCAACTCATGATTCTTTTTGGCTATGACCTCCTTCAATTCCTCAGCAGCATCGGCGGAAAAAAGAAACTGCTCCCTTCATGAATACCAAAGTATTGTAAATACAAATCATAAACTACAAATATTGAAGCTATCTAAGTATAAGTAACAGGAGACACAATTTAAAAGGTTTAAATAGTAGCTTACAGGGTCAATACCAACTCTTCCACCAGGAGCCAAAACATCAGCTATCCATTCACTTGCCGTGGGAACTCCTGGATTACCAGCACGCATGAGACTCCAACTTGAGTTTAATTGCTTCTCCGCCTTTGATACAATTAATTGCAGCGAACGTAGATAAGAAACCTCACATTTCCTTTCAAATGTATATACAAGATAAAAATCAAAAATTTCAAAAGGATGCCAAAACCTGAAGAAAATAGCGGCCATCTGTCCACAGAGCTGCCTTGTCCTTGGTGACAATAGCCGTACCAGCACTTCCAGTAAATCCTGATATATAAGCCCTCCTCGCATAGCACTCTGCGATGAACTCGCTCTAGTACAGCAGTTTAGGGATACATTTAGTCATTTAGAAGCAGAAATATATAGATTTTGTGACTTTCCCATAACCTCAAAAGAGCAACACATTACTAAAACCAAAATTACGAGCAAAGCTAATTTCATGAATTCCAAACACAATTTATCATTGAAAGATGCAAACTGGAAGACATTGCAAAAGCATCAAGGAACTGAGTTCAGAACTTCACATTCAATTTGTATTCACATCCCAATTTGTAATCACTCACAAGCTAACCCTAATTTATAACAATACATGAAAGACCAGGTTTAGAAGGGAAAAAAAAACCTGATGTGCATCTTGTGAAGGTATGATATAAGCATCGATTCCAACACCCGGATTAGAGAACAGCCGCCGGATCGAGGTAAGCTTCTCGTCAACGACTACTTTGGTTTGAGTCTTACGAATCTCTTTGGAAGACTTTGCGGTGAAGGAGGAAGAACTGCTGCTACTAGCATGACACCTCACGCCAAAAGGGGGTTTGTTATACGGTAATTTCCGGTTGATCAAAGGGAGCGAGTTGAAATTGCGGAGGAACGGAGTGTGAGAGTAACGTGAGGTGAACAAAACGAGACGAGTCAGAGACGGCGACGAAAGAGTTAGAGGAATCATCGCCGGCGATAAGCAGGAGAATCACACAACACTGTGAGAAGAAGATAGATGTATATTTAGGGAGAATTGTAAAACAGTCCCCATATTATTAAAAATCTTAAATAATGTGCATAACTAAAGATAATTGCATATCAACCCGCACACGTCACACTAGTCCAAAAATTATTGGAGATTTTTCATCTTCTGATTAGATTCCACGGGACGGAAGCAGTTTATTATTACAAATACCAAAAGGTAAAAATTTACAAACACAAAGTACAACAACACTCACAGATTTCACAACGAACATATTATGAGAGATGATGGTGTTCAACGAGCACTTTTGATGACTACTACTCTGCGCTTGTTTCGACGGAACCACTTGTGTTTGTGTGAAGCAAAGATATGTCCAATAACTAATCCACAGAACACACCAGGTCCGTAGGCTATAGCAGCTGCTATCCAGTTTATCACTTGTTCTTTTGGTTCCGACAGTTCCTCGGATTCTCGTGGTGTAGAATTCGGGGCATGAGCTTTGCCACAGATTTTCTCGAGACCGGAGAGCTTGAAGTTGTCCATGAATATAGAACAGTTCTGGCTTTGAAACTGTGTGCCTTGTGGGACTGGACCTTCGAGAAGGTTGTGGGAGAAGTTCATCGTCGAAAGAAAAGAGAGGCTACCAAGGTCTCGAGGAATGTGACCTGACAACTGATTACGAGACACGTCTAACGTCTCGAGGTTTGTCAAATTTGCCAATGCTTGAGGGATGCTTCCAGTGAATACGTTGCCTGACAAGTTGAGAAGACGCAGTTCAATCAACAAACCAATGGATTCAGGTATATTCCCATTAAATCTGTTTCCAGAGAAGTCAATGGCTCTAAACGAATATGGGATCTTTAAGAACTCTGTCTCTACTCCTTTATATATCATAGTCATCGAATTACTATGGCTGAACTCTGGCCCTTCCTCCCCCATGTACACTTCCCCCGTACCTAGATCAGAGCTCTCAGATGTCACCATCTCACGCCAATTGGAAAAATACAAAGGTGACAAAGTTCCACTGAAACCATTCTGTGATATATCGATGAATCTCAGATGTTGAAACCCATTAGATACGTGGTCATGATATAAAGACCCGTGGAACGCATTAGACCTGAGGATGAGGACACGTAACGATCGCAGAGAAGCCAACCATGATGGAAAAGTGTCATTGATTCTGTTGCCTCCCACATTCACAAGTTCAATAACAGAGCAATTCATCAGTGATTTTGGAAGTTTTCCTTCCAACAGGTTGAAGCTAACGTCAACTGAGAATAACATGCTAGCATTGACAAATACGTCTGGAAGGATCCCGCTGAAGCTGTTGTTACGTAGAACAAGCCCTTTAAGCCAATAAGTTGAATGTTTAAAACAAGGAGGGATTGAGCCGTTGAAAAGATTGTTGGACAAATCCAAGAACTTTAAGAACCTTTGGTTGCAGATCCATTGCGGAAATGGTCCTCCAAGTGAATTTGAACCAAGATCCAACTCAAACAGTCCTTCTCGGCCGGAAGATGATGATGGCTTTCCAAAACTGTTGAAAGAATTGTGGGAAAGTGTCGCTGTTATCAATCCACATATGAAACCTGGTACTTGGCCTTGTAACTTATTGTATGAAAGACTAAGATGCTGGAGGTTGACTAACTTTGATATAGAAGTTGGGATTGTCCCAACTAAGTTGTTGTTGCTGATATCTAGTGCTATGAGACTCTTAATCTTAGATACAGATTCAGGGATTGGACCATCGAATTTGTTATTAGCAAGGTATATATTCCAAAGACTAGACGATGAAGATATATTCCCAAACTTTATATGTCCACTGAACTGGTTTCCTTCCAAATCAACATACTGTAACGAAGGAATCGTGAACAAAGATGTAGGAAAAGTCCCGGAAAAAGAATTCTCACGCATGAGAAAATATTCCAAGTTGTGGAGTCTGCTCAAATCAGATGGAAGCGTGGATTTAACGTGATTAGAGGCAATGTTTAAGGAGGACAAGCTGGTTAGATTTGGTAGTACGAAAGGGAAATTTTCCAATGTGAATAGGTTGTTTGAGATGTCTAGAGTAGACAGCTTTGTGAAATTTGCAAATGAAGTAGGTATATCACCACTAAAGCTGTTATCAGAAATTAAAAGGTCTCTAAGTTGGTTTAGGTTACTGATTGAAGCAAGAACTTCACCTGTCAGTTGATTACTCGAAAGGTCAAGATGGGTGAGACGAGAAAGGTTTCCTAGTGAAGAAGTAATCTCTCCATAGAGACGGCAATCACTAAGAGTTAGGTTCTTAAGTTGTTGGAGTTTGAAAAGACCACTATTTGGTTTCAAAGGGTTGTTAAGAAGGACATGAACAAGGTCAAGTGAAATCACCTCGCCGGATCTAGCATCGCACGTGACACCACTCCAAAGACAGCAATCACTACTCTGGTTCCACGAACTTAACAATGGATCTGTAAACTCGTCGTGGTTGAACTCGTGTTTGAACTCGAGAAGAGCATCCCTTTGGTCAAGACGGCAATAGTGAAGAAGCCTAGGAGATGCTGCAAGAGTGTGTAGAACGAGGGAACACAACAAGAGAAAGAAAACAATACCAGAAGAGCTTGCAATCATCATTCTAGTAGTTTGTTTTGTAACTATGGTGCCTGGTTTCTTGGTCTGGTGTGTCTTTAGAGAGAAAGAAAACAATACTCAATTGTGAAAAGCTATATTTAGTAGACTTGTCCATCACCTACCTAATTCTCTCTCTGTAACCAATGATGTGTGCCACTTGCGTCAAACTTGTCCCCACTTATTAGACAAATATTGACTCGCCAGTCGCTAACAAAGTCTAAAAGTGTTTCTTACTTTATAGTATTAACTTTATCTGTTGCTAACTTTTCCAAAATACCTGAACTGATTCAACTCTCAATGCTTACGGAAGTTTCCACTCTTCTTGATTCTCCCAGTTTTATTTACCCTGCAAAGATCAAAATACTCGGAGTTATTAGAGTATGGTTTTATACTAAATCACAATTAAGAGTACTCACTTTTCTGAACTTGTTTCACCTGAACAAACTGATTCCTTGGCGAGTTCATCATAATCATCGTGACTATTCCGGTCCCGCTCGGATCTTCGCCGTCGACCGTTTTTTTTTTTTTTTTTGCGGCCATGGAACCGCCTCTCAACTTTGAGAGGGCTATTGCTAATATATGTTATGGCTTTTTATTTGGGCTTTGTAATAAGCCCAATATAGAATCAGATCGATTCGTCCGTTTTAAGTTAAAAAAAAAGGTCTATTTAAATCGTTGTCGTTTTAAGGGATCTGATGAGATCTTCAAGAGATTAAAAAAAAAGTATTATTGTATATATTTCAAATATGATCCTGTGCTGCCGATAACAGAATCACAACAAGTGAAACGAAAACAATCTAACGATGTAAAGATCAGTGTAATCCACGTGGACGTTCGAGATGACATTTGTACTGGATTCTGATACTAAAAAAAAGGAAAAAAAGTGACAAATAGGGAAAGGCTGATTGGCTGAAGACGTCCAAGGTGTATTCAAGTTTCGCGGCAACACAACACACTACAACACTCCCTCTTCAATTCTTTCTCATTATCTTTCTCTCTCCTCTTTTTTTTTTTTTTTTTTTTTTTTTTTTTTTGTTTTTGTAATTTCGTCTTCCTCAGTTTACTTCTCTCTCTTAAAACCCTTCTTTAAAATTTTTTTTTTTCTCTCATACAATCTCTCTCTCTCTTTTATTTGAAAGTAAAGTCTCGACTTCTCTCTCTCTCACCTCCGAGGTGAGCCACCCCCCCCCCCCCCCCTTTTGTTTTTGGTTATCTATTTTCACTCTTCAAAGTCACCTAATTGGTGAGTGGATCTGCTTCGATTAGGGTTTTTAATGGGTTTTCCTTTTTTTCTTTTCCGTTTCAAATTTTTCTTTTGTTTGGTTATCCAAATTTTCCCGGAAAAAAAAATTTTGGTTTCTCTAAACTTCTTCCGTGTTAGTAAGTGACTTGTGTCTTCAATCGAGTTGCTTTTGTTCTCAACTGGGGTTTTAATTGGTTTTTTGGAAGCTCACTCGATTGAAACTTTTTTTTTCTTTTTTTTTTTTTTCAAATTGTTTTTGCAGTTTCAGATTTGTGGGAGAGTCTGCGTTTTATTTTTGGGTGTAGGCGATGGGAGTTTCGATTTTCGATTCTGTGTCTTCTTCTAATCTCAAATTTAAAACACATTTTCCACTAAAATTTGGATTAAAGCTCCTGACTTTATGTTTCCTTTGTGTGTGAGTTTTCGTATTTCCTAAATTTTTTAAATACCCAAAGTTAATTCCGATTCTGATTTCGATTTCATCTCTTCTCCTCGATTACTGCAACTATTTATCTTCCCCAACACTGCTTTTTTGTCTTATCCAAGAATTAGTTGTACTCTCCTCTTGTTTTAAACTATTAAAGTTTTGATTTTTTTTTCCTCTTAGCTCACTGTTTGAGTTTTCCCCTGGTTGAATTAGCAATTCATAGTTTGTCCGAAAGCCAAATCTGCTTCTTTAATTTTGTGTCGTGTGTCTTCTTGTCCATTTCAGTTTAAAGTTTGTCTTTTTACAGTTCCATTACTGGATTCTAAAATATTTGAAATACTTGTGCAGATAAACCTGCAAGATGGCACCGGCGGTGAGGAAGTCGAGGAGTGTGAACAAGCGTTTCACCAATGAATCTTCTCCAGGGAAAGATGCTGGCAAGTCTAGAAAAAATAAGCAGCGTGTGAGTTAAATCGTGTCTTTATTTCTTGAAAGCTGAATGACATGTGTTACTCTGGTGGTGTATTATAACTGTGCTTTCTTTGCTTATCGTAGAAAAAGAAGTTGTCTGATAAGCTGGGACCTCAGTGGACAAGAAAAGAGCTTGAGCGTTTCTATGATGCTTACCGGAAGCACGGCCAGGAGTGGAAAAAGGTTAATAACTGTTCCACTCACATATAGTTTATGTGAGTTTCAATATGGCTTTAGAGTTCTTAAGACTATTTTTTTTGTACAGGTTGCTGCTGCAGTTCGGCGTAGCAGGTCCATTGACATGGTTGAAGCTCTATTTAATATGAATAGGGTATGATTGAGGACATGTTATGTTTCGCTTTTAATTAGAATCGATGTGGAAAGTTTCTTTTCCAAGCTTTATAATTTTTTGCTAAGCCTACGCAATGTTGCATTTCATAAGTTTCGTTTGTTCTTCCAGGCATATTTATCTCTCCCCGAGGGAACTGCCTCTGTAGCTGGCCTGATTGCGATGATGACAGATCATTACAGTGTCATGGTGAGAAATCTATTTTACACATAGGATATTACCTGCCTGTAGATGAAAAAAAATGAAATTTCGTGGTTGAAATTGTGGTTGGTTGGTGAATAACCTTTGATAGTTAACGTGAGTGAGTAACACGGGTGACATTAAGAACTTTGAGTTTTCTGTGGCCTGTCTGTTGGGTCAGTTTGTATGTTTGATAAAGTTATGTGGACAGGATTGTAACCCATTTGTATTTCTTATAGGAAGGGAGTGGTAGTGAAGGAGAAGGCCAGGATGCTTCAGAAGTACCAAGGAAAGAAAAAAAGCGCAAACGTGCTAAACCTCAGCTTAGCGATTCTCGGGAGGAAGTTGATGTACAACATTCAGTTGCTTCCACAGATGGATGCCTCACGTTTTTGAAGCAAGCTCGGGCTAATGGTAAAGTGCTACATTGTATTAACTCATCACTCTCGTAAAAAATTTTTCTGATCTGAAGAAGCTAAATCAAATGATAATTATATGATTTCCCCCCTCATTATATCATATAAGCGGGTGAGAAAGTTGGTTACTTGTTCTGCATTTGTTATTGACTTTGTATAGTAAAGGAATTATATCCATCTGTCTAGTACCTGTAAACCAATTCTTTCAAGAATGTGTAAATTTATTTCCTAGTTCATGTAGGAACTCAGCGACGTGCCACTGGGAAACGCACACCACGGGTTCCTGTACAAACTTCATATATGGGGGATGATAGAGAAGGCTCTACGCCACCAAATAAAAGAGCTAGGAAGCAATTCGATGCCAATGATGATGTCGCACATTTTTTAGCGTTAGCATTAACAGATGCATCGAGAAGGGGAGGGTCTTCAAAAGTTTCTGAATCACCAAATAGAAGAACACAACTTAGCGATAGCACGCCGATCAAGAGCTGGGGGAATATGGTATCTCTCGAGCTTTAAATTTTTTTCAAGCAGTTATCTTTTATGTTATTTTCTGTGTAAGCTCTCCTCACTGGAAAACATGCTTTTGACTAGTCGCGAACAAGAAAATCTCAATCAAAGCACTGTGACAACTCCATTTTCAAGGAGTGGGTGGGAAGTAGCCAAGAAAGGAAGCTTGAATCTGATAAAGATACTGCCTTGTTGATGGATATGGAAGGAGTTAGCGAAATGGAGGCTCCTCCGAAGGCGAAAAGATTCTACAAGAAAAAAGTGAAAGTCGAAGTCGAAGAAGCAGAAGGTAATGATTCTGATAACAATGGAGAATGCAGTGCCACAGAGGGGATCAGAATTAAATCACAGAGACGAAAGGCAGCTATTGAAGCTTCAAGAGGGAAACATTCACCGCGCAGCACAAAGAAAAAAGATAAAAAACTTACTTCTGGAGGTAACAGCCAATCATAAATTTAACTTGAAGCTTGATTATTATATCAAAGGTCCAATTTTATGTTCCAGTGTTAGCCCTTTCTATAAGGAAAGTGTAGAAATATTTATCATCTCTTATAGGCGTTAACATATTTTTTACAACCTCTACTCTTTATTCGGTTAGCTGTCTTTTATGCATTGTCCTTTTAACTAACTATTTTCATCTTCTGCTGAAAACATATGGGGATCTGAAACTTATTGCTATTTTTTGTGTAGATGAATTTGATGCTCTGAAAGCGTTGGCTGAATTGTCAGCTTCAATGGATCCAGCAACTTTGATGGAATCAGGTGCGTTTTTGTAGGTTTTCTTGTGACTTAAACCATGGCGCCTGAATGTACCTTAAACTTGGGGGTTTTCTAGATTTCCTCAATGTGTATGTAGACTGGGTTAATTCTGCAGCTTTCACTGTTCGGATTAGGGCCTTTACCTGTCTTAATTTGTTAAGTTTAACTATATTGGATTAGGTCCAGAATCATCTGCTCGGTTGAAGGAAGAAAGAACAGAATACGACATGGACGAGAAATCTAGCACACCAGAAGCTACATCCTCAAGCAGTCATGAGGAAAAAGCAAATGCAGAACCAGATGATAGTCTCCTTCATGCAATCTCTTCTGTTGAGAATACTAACAAGAGAAAGCCAAAACCTTCAAGGCAGGCATCCACTGACTGTGATGCTGTTCCCACAGAGAAGCTACAATCCCAAACTAGTGGCAGTTTAAGAAGAAAACGTAAACCAAAGGTTAGCAAAATAGTTCTTTAAATTTTCTGTGCACTTTCTTCTCGGCATGCTTTAGCTGTATATGTGAATTGGGTTCAATTTTCAGGTACTGGGGGATGAAGCTCCAGCAGATTTTAGTCAGAACAAATCCATAAACAAAAAGGTATTCTCTATATATGTTGAATTAGCTGAAGCACTTTTTGAGTCCTACATTACTCTTTGTACATTAAACTTTTAACCTTAGTTGAATTCTGTGATCTCTGGTTTCTATCCTTTAAAACAAGTACTAGAAAATGCATACTAAGTATTCAAGTTTGTGCTTCTGAAGAAAACGTTTACCTCAGTACCTTTAAAACAAATACTATAATTTGGTTTATTGTGTTGCAGGAATTGCATCAAGATGAGAATAATATGAAGTCTTTGGTTAGAACAAAACGTGCTGGTCAAAGTCCAGCTCAGTCAAAACAGTTATACACTGTTCAGGCGTTGGAGGAATCTGCTACAACAAGCGATAAGAACAGACCTGTGATGGATGTAATAGCATCAACTAAAGAAATTTCTGATTCGGGTCCAGCCAGTGTATCTCAGAAACATCCAAACAAGCGTAAGATAAGTCTGAAGAAAAGCTTACAAGAAAGGGCTAAATCTTCTGAAACCATACATAAAGCTTCACGTAGTTCCAGAACTCTTTCAGCACAGGAGTTTTTCTTAAAGGTGGAGCCTCTAACTTCACTTCTCTTACGCACATTCAATATCTGGTACATCTAAATATTTGTTTATTCCAATTTCAGGATAAGCTTTCTACTTCTCTGTCGTATCCCTTGGCACGTCGAAGGTGCATATTTGAATGGTTCTATAGTGCTATCGACCATCCCTGGTTTGCAAAGAAGGAGTTTGCCGATTACCTAGCTCACGTGGGACTTGGTCACATTCCAAGACTCACTCGTCTTGAATGGAGCGTCGTTAAAAGGTTTGTTCAAGGTTATTGGAATGCTGCCAGAGAATATTGGTAGATTATAAAAGGTTACTCTTTCTGTTTTTGCAGTTCTCTTGGTGGACCGCGAAGATTCTCTGAGAAATTTTTACAGGAAGAGAAGGAGAAACTTAAACAGTACCGCGAATCCGTGCGAAAGCATTATACAGCGCTTCGAACAGGTGCTAGGGTAGGGCTTCCTACAGATTTGGCTAGGCCATTATCAGTTGGGAACAGAGTCATTGCCATCCATCCCAAAACGCGAGAGATTCATGATGGGAAAATTCTCACTGTTGACCATAACAAATGCAACGTTCTGTTCGATGACTTGGGTGTTGAGTTGGTTATGGTAATTCAAATACAACCATTTCCATTCACACATTTCAACTATTATGATTTATAGAGAAAATAAGATCCCAGTCATTTGATCATCTCCTTTTATAACAGGACATTGATTGCATGCCTTCAAATCATCTAGAATACATGCCAGAGGGTCTAAGGAGGCAAATTGATAAGTGTTTATCTATGAAGAAAGAAGCAGAGAGCGGGAATTCAAACCTTGGCGTGTCTGTGATATTCCCTCCTTGTGGACCTGAAAACGTCAGCTTTCCCATGAATCCTCCTCTGAATCAGGTAGGGAAAGATTGATGTTTGACTAGTTCTGCTGGACCCTTTGAACCTTCTTAGATCTTCCTGTACATGTTCATGTTTTATGCCTTACCCAGAAATTCTCTACAGGGTGATGTGGTTGCTCCCATTCAGCATGGTAAAGTATCAACCAACACTAGTAGTCCACAGCAGACTAATCATTCATATATCACAGCTTATAGCAAAGCAAGAGAAGCTGAGATTCAACGAGCACTTGCACTGCAGCATGCGTTAGATGAAAAGGTACTGGATTAGTGATGTTCTATTTTCCATAATGGTAGATATTATTGTTAATATGTTATCAAAATCGAATTGGATCATAGTAAATAGATCTTTGAGTGCCCAAGGAATTTAGGCCTTCTGATTAACTTGAATAAATTTATACCTGTGCTGTGTGACAGGAAATGGAGCCAGAGATGCTAGAAATTGTTAAGGGTTCAAAGACAAGAGCGCAAGCAATGGTGGATGCAGCTATAAAGGTATAGATTCAGCCGCTTTACTATATTCTCCAACATACATATGTTTTGCTAAGTTATGGTCACTCTACGGTCTCTAGGCTGCATCATCTGGTAAGGAAGGAGAAGATGTGAAGAAAATGATCCAAGAAGCCTTAGACTTGATTGACAAACATCAGCCATTGCGCGGCTTTAAGTTCAAACATAACGAGCACGTAAATGGCAGCATAGACCCAAATCAAAATCACAACCCATCTCCCTCAGGCGCCTCAGACCCTATGGCTAACAACGATTTTAACTCACAAGATGGTTCAGAGAAAAACGAGGCTCAAATCCCTTCAGAGCTAATCACCTCCTGTGTTGCCACTTGGCTCATGATTCAGGTAATGAGGAAATTGCTTATAGAAGGATTGCATTCCTAGTGAGATAATCTGGAGGCCTTTATGAATCTATAATACTAAGTCTAGAGTTGTTTTGGTACTAAACCAAGGCTTTAATAATCTCTATATTTTTCTGAACATTGAAATTACTTAGATCTGCGTGTGCCAAATACCACTTAACCTAGGCAGAACTGGATCCATCATTTATCCTATATCTGATAGAGACTGCAGCTTCGTAATAATACATTGAGCTTTGCTTTCTCGTGACTCGCAGATGTGCACGGAGAGACAGTATCCTCCAGCTGATGTGGCACAGCTTATAGACGCAGCATTCACAAGCTTGCAGCCACGATGCCCCCAGAACCTACCGATCTACAGAGAAATCCAAACGTGCATGGGACGGATCAAGACTCAGATCCTCGCCCTTGTACCAACTTGAAAAGCCAACTCATTTGGGTTGAGTTTTTATTTGTTTTGATGCTTCTTTAGGTAAGTGTCTATTCTCCTTAAAATAGAGTAGATGATGGCATCTTCACCTGAGAAAGTGGTATTAGAAGTTCACGGGTTCAAGATAACAGCTTGACCAGAGGTATTTTAGTTGCTGAACAAGCGTGTGGCTTATTCAGGGGCTTTTGTTAGTGAACCACTGGTTCTGTAACTTAAACTGATGTTTATGCTTACATTATCATTCTCCATCAATGTCGTGTAGAAACCGCTAAAATGCCCATTTTTCCTACTTTTTTGGCTTTGGCCACTTTCAATGTATATAAGAAAAGTAGTCTCAGTTTAAGTTATCGAGTAAAGTGAAACAGAGCTGACAGTCTACTGTATTCAATTAAAACAAGGATTACACAATCAGATGAGTAAGAATGTCAATTACAAACGTTGAAAGCTTAAACTTTATATTGTTTTTCCTTAGATGGCACGAGGAGGTTTCTCGAGTAATGCAGAGAGATAAACCTCATCCTTTGATTTAGGTGAAATAGCCCACTTGTGTTTCTTGTACCTAAACTGCAGGAACATGTACATATAATCATCAAGATCCTTCTTTTTACAAAAGAATCTATCAATCCACAGCAACCCACCCGGTCTCAGCACTCGATCCCAGTCATATAACACGAAATCCATCAGAAGAAGGTCGATCCAACCATCCATTAATCCAGCAGTGTGAATCATGTCCATTGTATTGTCGAAGAACGGTAGCCTCTGGTTCATGGAGATGTACAATGGGATCAAACCTCTCAAAGCAATCATCTCACTGAAAGGAGCTCCCAAGTTCAAAGCAGTTGTGACAAAAGTCACGTTCTTCTCTCTCATTCTTGCTGCAAATGTCCCTGTCCCAACACCATAATCCAATCCAATCCTAATCTCACCTGCCTTCGCTCTCAGAACATCATCAATCATGAAGTCAACTAACAAAGTACTGTTCTTGACCCATTTCTCACTCTCTTTCTCCATTTCAAAACATCCACTGCATTTCGTGTAACCCCTTTTAGGGTTCTTGCTTGATAAACACGCGAAGTTCCTGCATTGGTAGTTTCCCCATCTTACGTTTTTATCATCAGGTAGCTTCCATAATGACTCATTGATCGGATAAGGTTTCTGGTAAGTCATTGATGCTCTTGTTAAGCATCGTCTTCTAGGTAACGGATCACACCCGCTAAGTATCAACTTCTGTGCTAAGTTCCAGTCATCATCACAATACGCTCCAATATCATAATCCATATACTTCTCTAGCTCCCTCTTCATCAACACACAAGCATGACCAATAGTGTTGAAAACTCTCTCTGTTCCAAACATGTTTATCTTCCCAACCCTATTATCCTTTGGTGTAATGTACTTCCTTATCTCCTCAATGAGAAACTTATTGATCAAAGGCTCTTCCTTCTCCGTTGTGTTCCTGATTCCTTCGGGTTTAGGTAACCGGATTTGCCTTAATCCGATATGAGCATAATAAAATGGCTTCATCACTTCATCTTCAAGAAACTTCTTGATCTCTTGCTTGCTTCCGTCTTTGCTCTTCTCCATCTCTTTCACAGTCTTCTCTAGCTTCTCGTACAAGTTGTCCATCTTTTCTAGTACTTCATCAACACGATCGTGCAGCGCCTTTAGATCAAACCCTTCGTTGCTGACTTCTTTGATTGTGTAAATATTGCGGCAAATGTCTTCGTTGTGCAAGAAGTAACCAGCGGAATGGAATCTATAGAGACATGAGAAGCTCACAGTGATCACTATTAACCCTAAGATCACTTGTAACCCTGCCATTAGTCTTCCTAATCGCCATCTAGGCAAACATGATCTCCCCATTTCTTCTTCTTAACCAAAAGAGTTAATGTCTCTCAGTGATTTATCTGACAAAACAGAGTAAAGTGTAAATCGATTCGCTAGCTCTAATCACATTTTCTAGAGAGAACTAAACAGAGCAAAACTGTCCCAACGTGATGATAGGTGAAGGGAAAAAAACATTAAGTATTACCAGGTACGAAGATATATGCAGCCTTGATATATTGATGGAAACCTCGGAAGATATGTTCCTCTCTGGTTTCTCCAGCAAAAGTTGAAGAGATTCATGAGTTTTGTTTCTCAACCTCAAAGCTGAAACGCTATTTGAATCTAGAGATCCGAGAGCTGCGGAGAAAAAGTGTGTGTGTTTTGTGTCTGCTTGAAGAATTAAGGAGCTGGAGATACTTAAAGCTTAAGCCTAAAGCTGACTTATTGTGACTAAGTTATTAGGACAAAACCCACTTACACTGAGTGTCTCCCTATCTTATACCTTTAACACACCAACCAACGTGCCTAATTCCTTAATATTCGGTATTCTCTCATTCTCTGCGTCTTTCAATATATATAAAATTCAAAAGTCAACCATAAGTGATAATAACACCAACATGCATACTTTACATATATGGCAAAAAAGTATTCATGTGTCATGTGTGTATATCATTCATACCTTAAAAAAAATGAAAATGTATAAAAGACCAAAACCCTCGAAAAGTTGGTTATTAAGATATACTAATTGATTTGCTACATAGTGTGTGACTGTGTGTAAACATATAAACAAACTAACAATATATATAAGACAATAATCGTATTGCGTACTCGGCAGGCTATCTCGTCCCGTCAATTCTTTTGTGGGTTTCAAATAAAAGAGATCTTAACAGCATCATGACGATGATTGATGTGAAAGTTTGTTGGAAGTTTGAATACGTCTCTCTCTTCATATCCAATCTTACCTACTTTACGTTGACAAATTACACCAACTCTTTAATTTTGTAATTTTTTTGTGGGCTTCTTGTTCCAATCAACATCCAACGTCGTTTTTATGGGACCCAAATTTTTGTAGTAATGTGGAAATTGGAATTAACTAGAAGAACTGGGAAAAACTCTAAACTCCAAAATATTATCAAACCTAGCTATCGACATTATAAAATGAACCCCGCCGTAGCGTCAATTCACGACAACAAGAGAGACAGTAGCATGTGATGTCCATCCACTACTAAAGATGACGGGTGTGATTTGGTTGGTTTTTTAAAGCCTAATAATGATAAGGGTACGTAAAGTGGAGTAAAGTAGGGAAAGAGAAATATACAAAAATCAGAGTAAACTTCTACAGCGTAAATCAAAAAACAAATTCTGATTGGATTGATATGACGAGAGAGTTATAACGAGAATAAAATTTGTTTACTCAACGTTCTTGTACACGCTTACATTGCTATGTGGTCATTCATACCAGACGTGTCCGTTGTTCTCTCCTTTTACTAGTAGTTTCTTTCTTTACGAAAATGATTAACCCATTATTATTATATCACTTCAACGTTTTTCTCAAGTTGGATGTGTTCTCGTCTGTCGTGTACTCCCATAAATTCGTATAAAAGCAAATCCGGTAACTTGACCCCCCGAGGACGACCCCTTGGGCTAAAAATCCAACTTTATGGTTGGAGGAACACATTTATTCAAAATTAAATAGTTAGATGAATAGTACTATTGAATAGTGATGACCAAAGCAGACCGGAACCTTAAACCAGAAAATAACCCGAAATATAACAAACACGGTACGTTGGTTAATATACAAACAGTGGTCATGAACCGAGACAGAAATAAATGACAGATTGATCTACGACGTCGACACAAAAATATCATGATATTTCTTTCCATTTCTGTGGTTAAAAAACAACAATACTACTATACTGTGGTAGTCTATAAATAACATTCTGGCTCACGGAAATGTAAAATCTCTTTCTTTATTCTTTTTCTTAATTATTAGGGTTTGAATGGAGAAAATGGAGGGAGAAGAGGATGCTACGGAGAAAGGATTGTTACTGGTAAACGACGAAGAGATCAATGCAAACACAACTCCACTTCTTTTCTTCTCCACCTTCATCATTGTCTCCGCCTCCTTCACCTATGGCGCTGCCGTACGTACCCATCTCTCTCTTTCTCTCTTCCTAATAGAACCAAAGTCAGATGTAGATGTATAGGACAAATAAGCTAATTAAGCTAGAGATTCATGACACTTATAATTTCTTAACTTTTTTAGGACTATTTATTTCTTTAGGAGAATTGTTATACTTTAAAGGTCATTAAATTTAAATTTGTTTTTTTTTTGTTAAAAAGTTGTTGTCTAGAAAATATTTGTATACAAATAACACAATTAATAAAGAAAAGAGAAAAAAAAAAAACATCTTTGTTGTTTAAGTGTTTAACCAATACTGCTAGGTCGTAAGTATTTATTATTTATTAAGGGAAGCGGAAATAACATTCCGATACATGACGATATGCAATCTCTCTCTATGGAGATGTAGCTAACAAATTAAGCAAAAAAGATTCATGCCACTAAATTTTTTAAGTTTTTAGGACTAATTTTTTTTTTGTCAACAGAAAAATGTTATAATTTTAGAGTCATGAATTTTTGATTTTTTTTTTTTGGGTTAAAATGTTGTTTTTAAAGAAAGCCATTATTTTTGGAATAATAATTGGAGTTTAAATCTAACCGATAAGTTCTGTGTGGACCTCGAAAATGTTGGATTGGACCACTACGTACATATCTTTTATTTTGGAGTTTCTAACCACACATACAGTACAATAATTGAGATATTTTCAAGGAATGGTGTGGTAAACTGAGAGTATGTATGTAACTAGATCATTTCAATCATTTTTTTGATATATACAACTTTTTCAATCAATTTATATGGTACACAGATGGGTTATACTGCAGATACAATGCACTCCATTATGACAGACTTGGATCTTTCTCTCTCACAAGTAAGTCCACATGTTTCAATATTACATTTCTTTACTTTCAAAACAAAAATTTGTGGATTTTTTCAAGTAAATATTCCAATTTTACAAGAGGAACTATTTGGTTAAAATTGACTACTATACGCCTTCATATCATGATTTGAGATAACTATGGTTATTTTAACGTAAATTTATTACAGTTTTCGCTGTTTGGTTCGCTCTCGACGTTTGGAGGAATGTTCGGTTCAATATTCAGCGCCAAAGCTGCAGCTGCCTTCGGCTATAAAATGGTGAAGTATTCATGCATTATTCTTATTCTATTTTGTCATATATGCCTCTAACTATTAATTATATCGTAAAATTCTAAACCGTCACACAATTTTTTTTTGTTCTCTCACAATTTTGCTTAGACGTTGTGGCTCGCTGATTTATTCTGCATAACTGGTTGGCTTGCAATTGCACTAGCCAAGGTTTCCCTCATACCCATCTAATATTCTTACTTACTAATTTTTGTGCAACTTCAAATAGACTAGTATAGCTACAAAACAAATTTTTCTTTCAAAATTATTTTGACACAGGATATTATTTGGCTTGACATGGGACGGATTTTGGTGGGAATTGGAGTTGGTCTCGTTAGCTACGTGGTAAACACAAAGATTCCTTACAATTTTAGTCCCAAACCGTAATTATATTTACTTCCAACTAATGTTTTTTTTTTATTTTAACTGAAATTGATCGTAGATTCCTGTATATGTTGCCGAAATAACACCCAAACACGTTCGAGGGGCTTTTACATTTAGCAATCAGGTGACTTACCAATCTAAACTCGAATTTCAGATATAATTATTTAATCATTTATACATTAGTTTGACTTATATAACACTAAAATTAGTACTTCGCAGCTGATGCAAAACTTTGGAATTGCAATCGTATATTACTTTGGGAATTTCGTACCATGGAGAACTTTAGCCTTAATCGGTGTGGTTCATTCCCATCTATACTATCCCTATTTTTTCAAGTTTCAATTCTCCTCATTTTTATTTGTTTTCTAACTAAAATCCGTTTAATTTCCAGGTAGTATTCCATGTTGGATACAAGTTATTGGTTTGTTCTTCATACCTGAGTCTCCGAGATGGCTGGTTAGTCATATAAATATATATATAACATGATTATTGTAAAGAGATAATGATATATGAGCATCATATTTATAGGCGAAAAACGGCCGTGACAAAGAAGTTGAAGTAGTTCTTCAAAAGTTACGAGGACCAAACTATGATATTGTGCCCGAAGCTTGTGAAATCAAGGTACCCATATAATTCATTCTCATATTTTTTCCAAAACATTAAATATATAATTCCCGTATTTAGATGTTCATTCAAATTAGTCACCAAAAGAAAAGAAAAAAAATGAACTAGTTACCTAAGAAACTAAAAAAAAAAAGTTTTTATCTTTTATCTTCAAATTCTCACTCAGCTCGTATTTGTGTAAAATTTGTAGATTTCAGTTGAAGCTTCGAAACAAAGGTCGAATATCAGCATTCGTACCCTTTTCAAAAAGAAATATGCTCATCAACTTACAGTAAGATATATCAACAAGGGTTTTATATTTCCATTCATGAAATAACTACTCAATAACCAATTATTCGATTTTTTTTGTGGACTCGGTTTTATTGTGTTTAGATAGGCATAGGTTTGATGGTTATGCAACAGTTCTGTGGATCGGCTGGACTAGGTGGTTACGGAACCACTATATTTAATCATGCCGGTAATCACATTTATTTTCTATCTTCATTAAGATGTACTAATAAATTGTTTTTAATTCATTTAGAATATAATAAACTAATTAACACTTTTTTATCTTTTAGGGTTTCCTGCTCGGATCGGGATGATGGTGTTGTCCTTTATCGTCGTACGTAAAAATTATTAGGATTTTCTAATTTTAAATGCATTTTGACCCCCAAATACAGTATATATTATCGTCCTAGCAATGATTGCGTCATTGACTGCAATGATCATGCATAGGTACCAAAATCTTTTATGGGTCTACTCCTCGTGGATCGATGGGGAAGACGTCCACTTCTTATGGTTAGAATTATATACCACATTTTCTACTATTCTATCTTTGTTTTCTTAATTAATTGATCATGCATTAGTCGTTAATTGGATACTTAGAGGCAATTAGTGAAAAAGAAACTCATGCTGAAATGAAACAAGGATAAAAAGTTCATATGGCGCCGTTGTGGTGCATTCCAAACACTCTTAATTAAGATAAATTAAAGTGATCCTATAGTATAGTGACTGTAGTCAAGTAAACGGCTAACAAAAAGTGTTTTTTAGAGGTTAGTTGATCTAACGTAAATTTAATACATCGAGTTTGCAGGCTTCAGCATCTGGGTTATGTTTGAGCTGTATCACATTAGCAGTAGCGTTTGGAGTTAAAGATAACCCGGAGCTTGGAAAAATTACTCCAATTCTCTGTTTCATTGGAATATTGGTAAGTTTTTCACTTTATAGTTTGATTTTCAGTCTAATATATAAACTTGTAAATTTTATCAAACTGTATCTCATGAGTTATAATTAAACCAAACTAGCTAGGCAACTCTATTTGATCAAGTGTGAAAACCAAACGCAGAAAGAATCATATATACATATTGATTACATTTCAAAAACTGTGACAAGCTATAACGATTTATAATTCAAACAGTCATTTACGATGATGTTTGCAATTGGGATGGGAGCGTTGCCGTGGATTATAATGTCTGAGGTACGTGTACACATGAGCAAACATATTCTTTTTTACTCTCTTTTTTGGATAATGATAATGTTATTCAAATGATCATCATTTTGCTAATATGATTTATGTTAATTATATTCTTGGTAGATATTTCCAATGGATATAAAGGTATTAGCTGGGAGTTTAGTGACCATTACCAATTGGTTCACTGGTTGGATCGCCAACTATTGTTTCAATTTTATGTTCTTTTGGAGCCAAACAGGTGAGTAACATAAAACATACTATACACATATAATCCTTGTTCGATTTCAAAATGATTTTGGAATAGATCAAAAAATAAAAAAAAAAATAAAGAAGAAGAAGAAAGAAGATGTTAATTGATCGTGTGTTTATAAAAATAAATTGCAGGGACATTTATAATATCCGCTGCAGTATGTGGAGGAACAGTTGTATTCACATGGTGGTTGGTGCCGGAGACTCGAGGATTGACGTTAGAAGAAATCCAACAGTCGTTTGGCAATGTTTAGGGTTCATGATGAACCGTTCATCATCAGAGATATATTTAATGCATTAAAAGGTTGATATATATATAATATTCTACATCCTTTGCTAATTTTAGTAGTATAAAGTTTCCATTGTGTAATTTAATTCATAAGATTTATTTTTGTAAAATAATGTATACTTATTTTTATTTTTTTTTGGTTTGTAACAAAATTCAGATTCCAATTCAGATGATGATATGCACAAGTATAATGATGGTACATGTGACTGTAAATTAGTGTGGATGGTAAGAAATTGGAAAAGAAAAAGAACAAAAAAAGAGCCACGTTGTCAAATGAGAGAACCTACAAACGTCGTCGTTTTAAACACGCTCTGCAGGTGATAAGAGAGAGAGTCGACCGTTCGGCAAACACTTAACGACGACCTCTCACTTAAAAATAACAAAAATAACAAAAGATATGTCTCTGAAACCTTACTTCTCTCTACTACACTCATCACAACCTATGAATGCTAAACTCTCCAACTTCTTGGTCGCTCAACAATTCCCCGGTGATCGGAAAACTACTCCGGCCGAGGAGTTTTCTCCGCTGGCTGAGAAATTCAACCGTCGCTTTCTTCTGGGTGTAGGATCGTCCTCTGTTCTTGCGGTTGGTGCCAATTTTTGTGGTATAACGAGTTTTGTACTCGGTTTATCGCCGGAACTCGGCCGGAATCTGAAACTCGATGTCGTTTATCCGATTGGAGGGTATAGCAGATGTATCGACACGGTTCAAGGATTCGGTTAGTAAGTCATCCAATTTCTCCGGTTTAAAGATTTTATATTTATTATCCGGTTTGTTGTGAAATTAAATTAATTTACAACTTTTGTATATATGATCACAGAATTTATATATCCGGTTACGTGGGTTGGAGACCAGACGCTTTTGTATAGAGCGGCGGAGAAGTCAGAACGTGAGACATCGCTAGACCTTCCTCCAACAAGAAACATTCGCCGGAAAAACGTAAATGAACCGGTTGTTGCATTCGGACCTCCCGGTTCGACCGGTGAGCTCAACGTCAGTGTTATCGTCTCCCCTGTCTCACCCAGTTTCTCGTAAGTATCGTTCGTATATATTTTTGTAGATTTTGCATTGTTCATATGGTTTACACGATTTTGCAAGACAAACAACTTTAAACTAGCTAGATCTATTGGTTTTATGGTCTCACTAGTTTCAAGTTACAATTTTCACTACATCTAGTATATGTTTATATTGAAACAATCTCTATGTCAATGTGAATACATAAGTTGGTGTAGACACCTAGACCGATTAGCTAGAAGTGTTGAAGATCGATTTTAAAGTTGTGTAGCACCTAGACCGGTTCTCAGAATATCAATATTTTCTTGTGAATAAATGGCATTTTATTTGAAGACAAAATTGGTTGTTCAAAAAAAAAAAAAAAAAAAATTTGAAGACAATCAAAACAATGATTGCTTTATGAAGTGTTTATTGTTTATGATGTATAGGATCGAAGCATTTGGAGGGCCAAAAGAAGTAGGAGTAGCAATAGTAAGAACGGTGACAGGATCTGGTCAACGAACAGATTTAAAAGGAACTTTGCTAGAATCTAATCTCAGACAAGATTCAGAGAGAAACTTGAAGTACTATGAGTTGGAGTTTAAAGTCGAATCACCCGTTTTCAGACGGCATAATGTAGCCATTTGTTGCGCTCACGGTGGCCGTCTCTATACACTGAACGCTCAAGCTCCAGAGTCAGCTTGGTCGGACGTGAGATCGGAAATTTACACTACTGCTAAATCGTTCAACATTATTTCTTAAATGTAAACAAATTGTAAACACCAAAAAAGAAACAACACATTACAATTTTATTTTGTTTGTTCAGTATCATACAAATCTCATGTTGATTCTAGACTTTACAAGTAAAAAAATACCAAAGAGACAACTATAATCATGTGTTTTATTGATCGTGCCGCTATATAAACACTGCACCTAGCAATTACTACAAAATTTTGATTAATTAAAATATTTAAATGTTGAGAATATTTTTTAAATTAATTAAAAATATTTTTAATAAAAACTTGCATCTTTAAAAAAACAAACGAAACTAGAAAACGCCCACATCTCTGCTTCCTGGGCTTCGCAATCTCCGATCAAATCCGCGGTTGAAGTCAGAAGAAAGAGACAAAATGGCTATGGCTAGAGCAACCTCTGGTCCCGCTTACCCGGAGAGGTTCTACGCCGCCGCATCTTACGTCGGTCTCGACGGATCTGATTCGTCGGCGAAAAACGTCAGCTCGAAATTCTCCAAAGATACTGCACTACTGTTCTATGCGCTGTACCAGCAGGTCAGCAACTTCCATTTCCAACCTTACGATTGTTGATTTAGGTTTTGAATTTCACGAGATCTGGTGGTTTCGATGTTGATTTCTTTGTTTTGGTTCATCGATTCATATTCATCTCCTCGAATTCTTATCAGATCCTAGAAATGACGCACTTGACTTGTCTGATTTAGCTATATTCCGATCCTGGTTAGGATCCATTGCTGACTGTTTAACTTCTCAGTGGAATGTTGACCGAGATTTGATTGGGAACGTGATTGAAGTAGTCTCATTACTCAGATTTTACGTATAGTTGGTCCTTCAATCGTAGTTTGCTTAGATCTATAGTTGATTCTTTAACATGTTATGTGATTATAATGTCAGAAACTTAGCTTTTTCTCCTGGCTATGATAGGCTTAGTGTTGATGATCTCTTGGATTTATCATATATACAGGCTACTGTCGGACCATGCAACACTCCCAAACCTAGTGCATGGAGACCTGTGGAGCAAAGCAAATGGAGAAGGTTAGATTTTCCTGCTGTCTGCAAATACTTATCTATGATTAAACATTCTTGCATTTATCACTGTCTCTTTTACGTTTCTATGCTTGAATTTGTGAATCATAGTTGTAGGAAGAAGTTTTTCTGGTAGATATTATTAGGAGATACTTAGATTTCATCAATTACTAGAGTGGAAGACTTCAGATGCCTCATTAATCAGGGGAACCGCAGAGGGGTTTTAGTGTTAGCTGTTTGAGGAAAGTTAAAAAATGCAGGATTTGTATTTGCATTCCTGTGGAAAAAAACTAGATTCTTACTTATGTTTTGGTCTACGATACCGAGGTTGTTACTGCTTAGGATGTTTTTAAGGAAAACAAACCTTTAACGTTGTCCTAGTGAACTTTCCTGAAAGAAACACATGCTACTGTTCTGAAGCATTTTTATATATACCTAGTTGGCAGGAGCTTGGAACCATGCCTTCCACCGAGGCAATGCGTCTCTTTGTGAAAATTCTGGAGGTAACCGACAGAGAGGTCTACACTTATTTTTTTTTAAAGAATTTACTCAAGCATAGTCTTGATTTCTTCCCTATTGCTCAATTTTTACCAGGAAGACGATCCTGGTTGGTACTCCAGGGCATCTAATGATATTCCAGATCCTGTCGTAGATGTCCAAATTAATGTAAGTTTTTGTATCCCTTAGGTTTCGATGTCCAAACCATGGGAAATATTACACATATCTTTTGCTTGGCTGAAAAAAAGTATTCGAGTCTTTTAGTGCATTCATTCTCTGTAGCAGAGAACGAAAGAAGAGCCTGTTATTGAGAATGGTAACTCATTTGGTGAGACAAAGACAATTTCCACTGAGAATGGACAATTGGCTGAAACCCAAGATAAAGATGTAGTCTCAGAAGAGTCAAATTCCGTTTCTGTGTATAACCAGTGGACGGCACCCCAAACATCAGGTCAGCCGCCAAAAGCCCGTTACGAGGTATTAAGTTTTTTCTCTCTTTTGGATGATAAGTAAAACGTCCTGTCATTCATGTATCTTCTGAATTTTCTGAGTCATGTTTATTACATTCATTTCAGCATGGAGCAGCTGTAATTCAAGATAAGATGTATATATATGGTGGAAATCATAATGGCCGTTACCTCGGTGATCTTCATGTAAGCTACTTATATGATTCTTAAGCATAAGCTGATGATGTAATTGAGATATTCATTTTCATTTTGACGTAGCTTGGCAATACCATCCCCGCTGACAGTTGCTTCTGTGAAATGTATACAGGTTCTAGATTTAAAAAACTGGACTTGGTCAAGAGTTGAAACCAAGGTTGCAACTGAATCAGAGGAAACATCAACTCCAACATTATTAGCTCCTTGTGCTGGTCATTCTTTGGTTAGATTTTAAATTCACTCGTTTGGCTTTCTTGCCTAGAAATATTCAAGACAGGGTAACAAAGAAGAGTCTAGCTATACATACAAATGTTCACTTGTATTCTTTGCTTGTTTTGTAGATACCATGGGACAACAATCTGCTGTCTATCGGTGGCCATACAAAGGATCCCTCAGAATCTATCCAAGGTTAGTGTTTATAATTCTTTGAAGACGATTAGTTGCACATATCTTATAGGAGTTTTCTGGACTCTCAATGATTACATATCATTTTTCTACTGTTCTCGTATCACAGTGAAGGTCTTTGATACCCATACCAGTACATGGTCAATGCTAAAGACATATGGAAAACCACCGGTATATTTTCGCTTCTCTCATGCTGTCTCTGTTTTTCGTTACCTTTGCACGGAAATATTCCATTATTATAAACAATTCAAGTTTTTGGCCGTCACAAGAGACAGGAAAAGAATAGTTGTTTTCTTTCCTTATTCACCCATACTATCTTCAGGGTTAAGTTGCATCTGAATCCAAAACCTTCTCCGTTCTGATTTGGGAGTCGTATATGCAGTTTGGTTACATAAATTGAGACTTTCTTTGTCATTATGTCTTGCTTTCAGGTTTCACGTGGAGGACAGTCGGTCACAATTGTGGGTAAAACTTTGGTGATATTTGGTGGGCAAGATGCAAAGAGATCACTTCTGAACGATTTACATATACTTGACCTAGAAACGATGACTTGGGATGAGATAGATGCCGTGTAAGATGTTATGTTGTTTCTGCATTTTGTTCTCTTCAGAAGAAGTCAAACCCATTTAGGATTAGAGAAAGAACCAGAATATGAATAGATTTAGAAATCCTTCATCTATCTCTTTTAGTAATTAAATAGTCTTTATTGAAAGATTAGCAATTCAGGGCTGAAACTTGTTCAAATTGCAGGGGTGTATCTCCATCTCCGAGGTCTGATCATGCTGCTGCAGTGCATGCGGAACGTTACCTTCTTATCTTTGGTGGGGGCTCACATGCAACCTGTTTCGATGATCTCCATGTCCTTGATTTGCAGACTGTAAGTTAAGCTAAGAGTGTATTTTTCTGCTGTTCTCAAACGTTCTTTGTCGTCTGATATAACTGTCACATGTAGATGGAATGGTCAAGACCATCACAACAAGGTGATGCACCAACGCCAAGAGCTGGACATGCTGGCGTGACAATTGGGGAGAACTGGTTTATTGTTGGTGGCGGTGATAACAAGAGTGGTATGTTCATGCTCTTTTCTATGGAAATTATCTCCTTTTCCCAACCATTTCTGTTTATCCTTCTCTGGAACCTTTCTGGGGAAAATAGATTAGTTGCTTTGTTTTGCGTGGTGACTGAGTTTGTAATAAATTACTGCAGGAGCATCTGAGAGTGTTGTACTAAACATGTCAACTCTTGCATGGTCGGTAGTCGCTTCAGTTCAAGGACGTGTACCTCTTGCTAGCGAGGTACTTACATGAACCGATAAACTAGACAAGACAAAATTTTCACCAAATCATTCCTGAAAAATGCTAGTTGCCTTTTCAAGACTTCCTAAAATATCAGTCATGTGTATTTCGTTTTCACCTTCCTTTCCTTTTCTAACAGGGATTAAGTTTAGTCGTAAATTCTAACAATGGTGAAGATGTGCTAGTCGCTTTTGGTGGATACAATGGGCGTTACAACAACGAAGTAGGGACTGTGATCTAAACCTATAAGTACATTTCTCTTGATTTTGCATTTAGTTCTGATTTTAATTCTTTCTTTGTGGTAGATTAATCTTCTTAAACCAAGCCACAAATCCACATTGCAAACAAAGACTCTGGAAGCGCCTCTGCCAGGTAGTCTTTCTGCTGTTAATAATGCCACAACCAGAGACATTGAGTCTGAGGTTGAGGTGAGCCAAGAAGGCAGAGTACGGGAAATCGTCATGGACAATGTTAACGCTGGATCAAAGGTATATATTCTTGTCAGAATTTTCCTCCTTAATCTATTTGAATATGGCAGCATCTTCTGATTTGTTCGTGATTTGAATATAGCACCTATCTATTGCGATATTATATAGAAATAATATGTCAGCGTATCTGTTTTGAACTTTTGTGGGATCAAGGTGCATATAATATTTTATGGTACTGGTAGTCATTGTACCAACACAGGATATAGTTCAGTCCGGATCATCACCATCTCTTTCGCTCTTACTTTGTTTTTGGGTAATGAATCCCACAGGTTGAAGGAAACAACGAACGCATTATCACGACTCTTAAATCCGAGAAAGAAGAACTAGAGGTATCACTGAACAAGGAGAAGATGCAGACTCTCCAACTAAGGCAGGAGTTAGGAGAAGCAGAATCACGAAATACAGATTTATACAAGGTAATAATTCTATCATCTTCTCGAAACACAAACCTACATGAATAAATTGGTGAACCAATAGTTCATAAAAACTGGTTGCAGCAAACTCTTCCAATTTCACTCACATTTAATCATCTGAATATGTCAGAATTTTTCTCTGATACTCTATATACCTAACTTTGTACTGACATTTTATAGGAACTTCAGTCTGTTCGTGGCCAGCTTGCTGCCGAACAGTCAAGGTGTTTCAAACTGGAGGTATGAAACCTGTAGCCACATCTCTTTTATACTGTAACCTACAGAAGATGGAAACTCTGTGAACTGAAACCTGTGATTGAATCACTACATATACTCAAGTATGGGATGATTTAGGAATCTAGGTGGTTAGAACTTACATCCATTCCAAACAGTGGATCCATCACTAATCTCTCTATCATCTGTTGATAAGAAGCTACGTTGGATCATGAAAAGAAAAACAAAGCAAATCTAATTATGGTCTCGTTCTTTGAACCAATCGTTTGCAGGTTGATGTTGCAGAGCTAAGGCAAAAGCTACAAACATTGGAAACACTACAAAAGGAACTGGAACTCCTTCAGCGTCAAAAGGCTGCATCTGAACAAGCTGCAATGAACGCAAAACGACAGAGCTCGGGTGGCGTCTGGGGCTGGCTCGCTGGAAGCCCTCAGGAGAAGGATGATGATTCGCCATGATAATTTTTTTACAGAATTGATATCATTTTCTTTTGAGTAAAGAAATATATATTTTATATATAGAGAGAAATCTTTTTTTTTTTTGTCAAGTCCCTCGCATGGTTTCTTCTTCTTCCAAATAAGATATTTGAATACCGTATCTTTTGAGCTTTGTTCTATATTACCTTTTGATTCGTGTTAGTTCTCTGTTATTTAATACAAGTTATCCCCAGAATATTTTGTTAACCTTTTTGAAAGTGTCAAAAAATTATTATTCTGATGTTTACGACAGTTGTTTAATACTCCACCAGTCACCTCAATTAAGTTTAGTTCATTGGGTAAGAAGACGAAAAATCACGTTTTTACCACAAAAAAAAAGGAACATGACGTGGCGACCTGGTATTGGATGTGAAGGTTCAACCGTTGAGCATCATCATTCATGACGCTGGAAAGTTACCAACATGTCCCTATCAACCTCAAGTTCTTTTTTTTTGTCATCTTCTCCACCTTTCCTCTCATGGGGTTTTCTTAAATTTTCTCTTCCAGCTCAAAATAATCTCAGGATTATAAACAAATTTACACATCTTCTTGCTTCCGAGTTGTTTCTGGGGTTTGATGTCATTGTTAATTTGTTATGAAGCGGTTGAATTCCGAGTGTTCAAGTGTGGTTAGAGATATGGATTCTGCTAGGGTTTTTGGTAATAGTTTTGTTTCTTTTACTGATAATGATGGTTCGTGTAAAAATTTGGAAGCGATTGATCAGTCCGAAGCTTTCCTTATAGAGCTTGATTCGCTTGCTACAGACACTAGAAGTGATGATGAGAAGAAGAACACAGGGATGGCTTCGAAGGTTCGGGACTACAAATCTTACTTGTCTGAGTTCGATGATTATGTTGCAAGCGAGAGAATGGATTCTAAAGTTTCTAAGGATGGGTTTGAAGTGGGAGATATTGATGTGATCACGGGATCGACCACTCGGCCGTGAACACTCGATTCTCTCGGACGTCTCTCAACCACCTCTCGGACAACACTTGGACGCCTCTCGGACACTTATCGACAACTTGGAACCGGCCTTCCTAGTGATGCGCGGTACCAACTAGTTTCCAAGGATCATCAAGGAGGAGCAAGTAAAGTCATCTAATGGGCTTTGCAATCCAAGCTTCAACCCTCACACCAATGGCTCATGGCTAGCATCACCACTTAAGAGCCTTGAGTTGCGACCAGCTTTGGGAAGCTTAGTTCGCGAGTCTTCACCATCGCGCAAGCGTGAAGACGCCCCTAAGTCATTAGAAGGAGCTGTACTCTTTTCCCTACTTTGGGTTTGTCCCAATGGGTTTACCAAAGAGGTTTTAACGAGGCAGCGAACTCTAGTGCATCTCCACTTCGTTCCCGCTTGGCTCATGACTTGGAAACAATCATTGACAAGTTTAGGAGCCAAGGAAGTGAAGATCCTATCACCGCGTCCAGCCAATGACGTGGCTTTTCTATCTCTCTCCCTTCCCTTCCTTTGAATTTCTTCTTGAACCTTCTATGACCGTTGGATTGGTCATTCCTTTGTTTTACTTTTGCTTTTGCTTTATGGCCAAGTGTAAGGATGAGATCCTGGCCGCGTGTCTAGGGTTTTAGAGTCTCCCATTTGTAAGCCTTCCTATATAAAGGCCTAAACCCTCATTGTAAAAGGCAGACTTGAAGTATTGAATTAAATTTCACAAGAGAGAATCTTGTTCTTGTCTCACCTCTCTCCTTAGTCCAAGTCCGGGACTTGACTACCGAGAAACCCTAGCCGATCTCGAACCGGGTTCGACATCGACTAGTTGACCGTATCACGGGCCGAGCCATCTCCCGTGTGTCGTCGCATCAAACCACCTTCGCGTCCCTCTCTACCGTATCACGTCCGGTTCCTACCGCTCGTTGTACTTTCGCTTCCACTCCACCTTCCTTATCGCATCACCGAGAATCCTTACCGCATCACCAAGGATTCTTACCGCCGCGTTGCCGAGAGCCGTTCCCGCAGTTTACCTTCAAACTCCGGGAATCAATTTCCGCATCGTCCGTACCGCGACCGAGACTGCTCGACCGAAGCCGAGACCAAAGGCCGGATCTCTCGATCCGCTCGTTCGTTTCAGCTCATCTCTCGCATCCACCGTTTGTTTCCTTACTGGATTCAAATCTCCGAGCTTTGTCCGAGGAAAGCCTCATCTAAATTCCTCGGCTCGAGAGAGTTTCGTTCCGTCCGTCCGCAGCGACCGTCCGTCCGTGCGACTCGGTAGACGACCGCGTCCGGCGGTCACATCAGCTTGGTATCAGAGCTCTAAAAGCTCCTGACTCAAAGGTTGTGTCTTTCTAACCCAGAAACTCCTTCCTTTGTTAAAGCTTTCGTTTTTGTGTCTTTGCGGTTCATTAGTTTCATCTTTAGCGTCGTTAGGTCCGATAGTTTTTGTTTTATGCTTAGTTTCCTCGATAGATCGTTTGTTGAGTCGTCGCTTTGTTTATTTCTGAGTTTTGTTCGTCATAGTTCTTGCCTAGGACTTGTTAGATCGATAAAGTAGCGCGTTTGCTTTTGGGTTTGTGTTGTGGTCCCAAAAAGTTTTGCTTTTTGTGCGTGAGTTTGCTTTTAGGCGCGTGTAGGTTTCTTTTTGCTTAGTCATAGTTTGTCATCTTGTGTTGCTGTCCTCAATCATTGACTGCCTAGATAAATATCTTATCCATCATGTTTTGGACGCGTTTTTGCTCACGAATATTCGTTTTGCTTTGACGAGGTACCATCGCCACGTCACGACCGAGCACCGATCGAGCCATCCGCGTATCACCGTCCAGAGCACGTATCATCACCCGCGTATCATCGTCCAAGCCCTTATCGCGTATTGTGTATCATCGTCTGATCACTATCGAGCCACCGGACGAGTCATCGGCCTTCCGTATCAGCCGATCACACCGGCTATCCGTACCGACGTCCGATAACCGTTGGCCGTCCGTACCATTGCCGCACCAGCCGACTGTGTCATCGACCGACCCCCGTCGGCCGACCGTACATCATCGGCCATCCGTATCAGCCAATCGTGCCGGCTATCCGTACCGCCATCTGAACATCGTCAGCTGCCGTACCAGCCGTCCGTCTCAGTCGTCCGTGCCGACGTCCGACCATCATTGGCCGTCCGTACGAACCGTCCGTACCAGCCATCTATATCGTCGTCCATACCGACGCCGACCACCGATTGTCGTCCGTACCGTCGACAAAATCCGACAGTCGTCCGTACCATCGACGATCTCCGACAGCCGTCCGTACCATCGACCATACTTCGTTTCCAAGACCGCGATCAGTATGCAACACTCGATTCAATACTGATCAAGCATGGATTTTGACGGAAACGATTCCGAGTTGGGATCATGGTACGATGAAGATCATGACTTTGGTCCGGAGCAAGAGGTCACCGAGGACGAGCCATGGAACGACGAACACACTGGTACCGATCCGGAGCCAGCGACTACCGAGAACGCGTCTTGGTACCAAGAGGACTTTGAAGAAGGCTCGGAACTAGAGGAACACGAGCATGGATCACCAGACTGCTATTGGCCGTCTATGTCCCGAGCTACGCGCTATAACAAGCCAAGGTCGAACCGCTATGATGACTCCGACAATGATGACCTGGGTTCTTACTATACGCCGTCCGCATATCATCGAGAGCCGCGGAAGGAATACTCGAGTTGCACCCGAGCAATCCCAACCTTTCCATCGCACGCATCATCGAGCAAGTCAAGTGCTTGCCGCACTCGGAACCAAGGACTTCCGAGCTGGTCACCACGCGCAACACCGATCAATCCGTCAAGTCGCGACCGAGATAAAGCCAAGGCGAGCATTGTGGTTTCTCGGACTAAGTCAAGGGAGCAGACCGCAAGGAAGCCAGCGCAATCTCCCGGAGCACCAAATTTCACGGACGAGTTGATCTCTATCCGATCTGAACTCCAACACCTTGGAGAAATGTTGGGCCAGGCAGCGAGATCTTACACCCAGGGAGAATCATCACGGCACCAACACTCGGCCCTTGTAACTGTACCAACACCAGTCCCGCGAGTTCTTCATCAGCCGGAACAAGGTGACTTGACGCGGAACAAGCCGAATACCGACTTGATTGAGAACGCCGCACCAACGACGCAAGCTAACCGTACGCTGAGCCTAGGACGTGATTTCGATCGACAAGTCTGTCCAGAAGAAGTCATTAACTCGGGAGGAATCGTAGAGAAGCCAGCCGAGCCCCCAGACCGACAAGTTCTTACACTCGGAGGTCCAAGTTCGGGTCATTACGCAGACCACGGAAAACTCTTTACCGCTCTCGATCGAGGCTTAACCGACACTCGACCGCCGCGTCCGGAGCCGACCATAGTACGCGAATCCTTACCCAGGACGCGTACCGAGCCATCAACCGAAGTCCAAGGAGATTCTGGCCGCGCAATTGAAGTCATATCCGGTAATCACTCGGTAATGGGGAGTTCCAAGTTAGCTAGGCCATCGGAGATGGCCATTGATGGATCTTTTCACTCGGTATTGTCCATGACTACTTCAAGTAGTAAGCTCCAGCTGGGAGTCGCCTATACCGTGCCATCCTTCTCCACCCTTAGCGCCAAGGCCGTTACCGCACAAGGTCATATGGCGATGTATTTGTCCAACTTTGGTGCGGATCAAACTTATGTGTGGCATCCTGGAGAGTCTCAGCAAGCAACCACGGTTCATGAAGGGATCCGAGCGACCAGTGCCGCTGGCCTTACCGGGGAAGTCCTATCCTTTTCTCTTAAGGCCTTACTGTTTCCTTTTGATCCCGGTAAATTAAACCGCGGTTGGCCTTTTGATGCTGCTGATTTGGGTTTTCCTTTTTGATCCAGGTGATGAGCAAAGTTTTGAGGCCAAAACTTCTATAAGAGGGAGGGAATGATGTGATCACGGGATCGACCACTCGGCCGTGAACACTCGATTCTCTCGGACGTCTCTCAACCACCTCTCGGACAACACTTGGACGCCTCTCGGACACTTATCGACAACTTGGAACCGGCCTTCCTAGTGATGCGCGGTACCAACTAGTTTCCAAGGATCATCAAGGAGGAGCAAGTAAAGTCATCTAATGGGCTTTGCAATCCAAGCTTCAACCCTCACACCAATGGCTCATGGCTAGCATCACCACTTAAGAGCCTTGAGTTGCGACCAGCTTTGGGAAGCTTAGTTCGCGAGTCTTCACCATCGCGCAAGCGTGAAGACGCCCCTAAGTCATTAGAAGGAGCTGTACTCTTTTCCCTACTTTGGGTTTGTCCCAATGGGTTTACCAAAGAGGTTTTAACGAGGCAGCGAACTCTAGTGCATCTCCACTTCGTTCCCGCTTGGCTCATGACTTGGAAACAATCATTGACAAGTTTAGGAGCCAAGGAAGTGAAGATCCTATCACCGCGTCCAGCCAATGACGTGGCTTTTCTATCTCTCTCCCTTCCCTTCCTTTGAATTTCTTCTTGAACCTTCTATGACCGTTGGATTGGTCATTCCTTTGTTTTACTTTTGCTTTTGCTTTATGGCCAAGTGTAAGGATGAGATCCTGGCCGCGTGTCTAGGGTTTTAGAGTCTCCCATTTGTAAGCCTTCCTATATAAAGGCCTAAACCCTCATTGTAAAAGGCAGACTTGAAGTATTGAATTAAATTTCACAAGAGAGAATCTTGTTCTTGTCTCACCTCTCTCCTTAGTCCAAGTCCGGGACTTGACTACCGAGAAACCCTAGCCGATCTCGAACCGGGTTCGACATCGACTAGTTGACCGTATCACGGGCCGAGCCATCTCCCGTGTGTCGTCGCATCAAACCACCTTCGCGTCCCTCTCTACCGTATCACGTCCGGTTCCTACCGCTCGTTGTACTTTCGCTTCCACTCCACCTTCCTTATCGCATCACCGAGAATCCTTACCGCATCACCAAGGATTCTTACCGCCGCGTTGCCGAGAGCCGTTCCCGCAGTTTACCTTCAAACTCCGGGAATCAATTTCCGCATCGTCCGTACCGCGACCGAGACTGCTCGACCGAAGCCGAGACCAAAGGCCGGATCTCTCGATCCGCTCGTTCGTTTCAGCTCATCTCTCGCATCCACCGTTTGTTTCCTTACTGGATTCAAATCTCCGAGCTTTGTCCGAGGAAAGCCTCATCTAAATTCCTCGGCTCGAGAGAGTTTCGTTCCGTCCGTCCGCAGCGACCGTCCGTCCGTGCGACTCGGTAGACGACCGCGTCCGGCGGTCACATCAGCTTGTAGAGAAGCCAGCCGAGCCCCCAGACCGACAAGTTCTTACACTCGGAGGTCCAAGTTCGGGTCATTACGCAGACCACGGAAAACTCTTTACCGCTCTCGATCGAGGCTTAACCGACACTCGACCGCCGCGTCCGGAGCCGACCATAGTACGCGAATCCTTACCCAGGACGCGTACCGAGCCATCAACCGAAGTCCAAGGAGATTCTGGCCGCGCAATTGAAGTCATATCCGGTAATCACTCGGTAATGGGGAGTTCCAAGTTAGCTAGGCCATCGGAGATGGCCATTGATGGATCTTTTCACTCGGTATTGTCCATGACTACTTCAAGTAGTAAGCTCCAGCTGGGAGTCGCCTATACCGTGCCATCCTTCTCCACCCTTAGCGCCAAGGCCGTTACCGCACAAGGTCATATGGCGATGTATTTGTCCAACTTTGGTGCGGATCAAACTTATGTGTGGCATCCTGGAGAGTCTCAGCAAGCAACCACGGTTCATGAAGGGATCCGAGCGACCAGTGCCGCTGGCCTTACCGGGGAAGTCCTATCCTTTTCTCTTAAGGCCTTACTGTTTCCTTTTGATCCCGGTAAATTAAACCGCGGTTGGCCTTTTGATGCTGCTGATTTGGGTTTTCCTTTTTGATCCAGGTGATGAGCAAAGTTTTGAGGCCAAAACTTCTATAAGAGGGAGGGAATGATGTGATCACGGGATCGACCACTCGGCCGTGAACACTCGATTCTCTCGGACGTCTCTCAACCACCTCTCGGACAACACTTGGACGCCTCTCGGACACTTATCGACAACTTGGAACCGGCCTTCCTAGTGATGCGCGGTACCAACTAGTTTCCAAGGATCATCAAGGAGGAGCAAGTAAAGTCATCTAATGGGCTTTGCAATCCAAGCTTCAACCCTCACACCAATGGCTCATGGCTAGCATCACCACTTAAGAGCCTTGAGTTGCGACCAGCTTTGGGAAGCTTAGTTCGCGAGTCTTCACCATCGCGCAAGCGTGAAGACGCCCCTAAGTCATTAGAAGGAGCTGTACTCTTTTCCCTACTTTGGGTTTGTCCCAATGGGTTTACCAAAGAGGTTTTAACGAGGCAGCGAACTCTAGTGCATCTCCACTTCGTTCCCGCTTGGCTCATGACTTGGAAACAATCATTGACAAGTTTAGGAGCCAAGGAAGTGAAGATCCTATCACCGCGTCCAGCCAATGACGTGGCTTTTCTATCTCTCTCCCTTCCCTTCCTTTGAATTTCTTCTTGAACCTTCTATGACCGTTGGATTGGTCATTCCTTTGTTTTACTTTTGCTTTTGCTTTATGGCCAAGTGTAAGGATGAGATCCTGGCCGCGTGTCTAGGGTTTTAGAGTCTCCCATTTGTAAGCCTTCCTATATAAAGGCCTAAACCCTCATTGTAAAAGGCAGACTTGAAGTATTGAATTAAATTTCACAAGAGAGAATCTTGTTCTTGTCTCACCTCTCTCCTTAGTCCAAGTCCGGGACTTGACTACCGAGAAACCCTAGCCGATCTCGAACCGGGTTCGACATCGACTAGTTGACCGTATCACGGGCCGAGCCATCTCCCGTGTGTCGTCGCATCAAACCACCTTCGCGTCCCTCTCTACCGTATCACGTCCGGTTCCTACCGCTCGTTGTACTTTCGCTTCCACTCCACCTTCCTTATCGCATCACCGAGAATCCTTACCGCATCACCAAGGATTCTTACCGCCGCGTTGCCGAGAGCCGTTCCCGCAGTTTACCTTCAAACTCCGGGAATCAATTTCCGCATCGTCCGTACCGCGACCGAGACTGCTCGACCGAAGCCGAGACCAAAGGCCGGATCTCTCGATCCGCTCGTTCGTTTCAGCTCATCTCTCGCATCCACCGTTTGTTTCCTTACTGGATTCAAATCTCCGAGCTTTGTCCGAGGAAAGCCTCATCTAAATTCCTCGGCTCGAGAGAGTTTCGTTCCGTCCGTCCGCAGCGACCGTCCGTCCGTGCGACTCGGTAGACGACCGCGTCCGGCGGTCACATCAGATATGGTATGGGGGAAGGTAAAGTCACATCCTTGGTGGCCAGGTCAAATATTCAATGAAGCTTTTGCGTCTCCCTCTGTTCGTCGTATGAAGAAGATGGGTTACGTTTTAGTTGCTTTCTTTGGAGATTCTAGTTATGGTTGGTTTGATCCTTTTGAGCTTATTCCTTTTGAGCCTCATGTCTCAGAGAAATCACAGCAAACTGATTCGATTCACTTTGCAAAAGCTGTTGAGGAAGCTATGGATGAAGTTGGTAGAAGGTCAGCTCTTGGTTTGACTTGTAAATGTCGGAATCTTTCTAACTTTAGGGCTACTAGTTTTAAAGGTTACTTTGTTGTTGATGTGCCTGATTACGAGCATCGAGCTGTTTACTCTTCTAAGCAGATTCAGAAAGCTAGAGATAGTTTTTCATCTGTTCAAACTCTAGCTTTTGTCAAGGGATGTGCATTAGCACCTCAAGAGTGTTGTGATGATTCAGAAGACAGCATCAAGTCTTTCCAGAAGAGAGTAGCGGTTTATGCTTTCCGCAGGGCAGTGTTTGAGGAGTTTGATGAAACTTATGAGCAGGCCTTCAGGGCAAGATCTTCTCTGACGACACAGGAACCACTTAATAGAGCACCCCCTCGAGGTAGCATCACCTTTCAGCGATCCTGGCATTGTTTTGAATACATTTTTGTAATATTTCTGCTTCATTTTGCTGGATTCGATGGAGTTATATTGGACCTTTTATCCTATGTATCACAGAGATGCGGTACTCTATAAATTGGTGATGTCTTTGAGGCTTTTTTTTGTTTGTTTCTCGAGTCAGAGAGCTTTGCGTCTTTGATATCCTTGAAATTGGCCTTTGGTAGAATTTATAGCCTTTTAGAGTTGTATACTTAGAATGCTTCAAAAAAGGCTTGGCATATCTTTGATTCTTAAATTCTGCATTTTAAAGCAGCTTCGCAATGTGGCGTGTCATTTTACCTTTTTTGTTTTGCTTTACTTACATTGTTTTTGGGTGGTTGGAATAGATTATATCTTTCCTCATGCGTTGCTTATGTTTACAGCCCCCTTGAGTGGTTCACTGGTCAGTGCAGTAACTCTGAGCAACACAAAGATCTCTACACAAGCTATCAAAGTAAAGGATTCTACTAAACAAGAAAAATATCATCCCAAAAGAAGAGAGGAAGCTTGTGATATGACAGTTGAATTTGGCCAGGTCCAAGCATCTTTTGAGCTTCAGAGCATCGACGGATCTTCAGCTGGGGATCATATACTGCAGAGAAGGACTCCACATCTCCAAACTCCCAGGAAACATGAGCAGACCGGGCATGTCAGCGTGAACTTCACCTCTTCAACCGGTGATATTCCTATAAAGAAATCCTCTGTTTCAAAGCTCTCACATGATGATGACAAGGGTTTATCTCAAGAATCAAAGGTGAAAATGGGAGAAGTAGCTACTCTACTTCCAGATCATGAGAAATTTGAAGCAATGACCTGCCTTAAACAAGATGAGACTGGAACAATTTCTAGATCTAACCAAGGCGCTCTACCGCCGTTTATTGAGGGGAAACGTTCTGCAGGAGTTGGGATAAAGAAAGGCAATGACCTGAAACGGTTTTCTGAAGAAAGAAATGGTCGTCCAAAGCCGAAGAAGAAGATGAAGAAAGAATCTGGGTCAGAGCTGAACCGTGACAGTCCAAATAAGAGGAAAGCTTTGTCTTCTGGGGAAGCTTGGGCCAAGAAATCATCTCAATTAGATTCATCAAATAGACACTCCAATATGATGATTATGAGAAACTCTAGACTTGATGGTCGGACGCTGTTGAGTAATTTGCAAGCTCTGTCGCTTGACCCTTTCTTTGGATCCTCGGATAGAAGTTCTACTAGAGTTGTAAGACAGTTCTTTTTGCGTTTCCGATCGTTTGTTTACCAGAAAAGCTTGGCCGCATCTCCTTCCACGACAAACCCGTCAAAATGTGCAAAAATTTTGAGCAGAACCAATGAAACATCAAACTCCAACTCCGAGAGAAAACGCCTTTCCTCTGCCCAGCAACAAGATGTCCCATCAACTAAAAAGCTAAAGAATACCAATCAGTTCAAACCAATGGCTTCTGACAAGAAAACCAACCAAGAAGCAACGAAGAGACCAAGTCTTGCACCCTTTAATCTAGTAAGAGACCGAAGTGGTCCAGTCCCCATCAATGCCAAACCGGCTATAGGTCAACCAGAAAAGAAGATGGCTCCATCTGCAAAGGTCGCTGAGCCAACAATGCTGGTCATGATGTTTCCTCCTGGTACGTCTCTCCCTTCCACCGCTCTGCTTAAGGCTAGGTTTGGACGCTTTGGACAGTTGGATCAATCAGCTATCAGAGTTTCCTGGAAATCCTCGACCTGCCGTGTTGTCTTCCTGTATAAAGTCGATGCGCAGACTGCCTTAAGATATGCATCAGGAAGCAAATCTATCTTTGGCAACGTGAACGTGACATACTTTCTCCGCGACATGAATGCTTCCTCTGCACCCGGAGATCATGAACTGAAGAAAGCCAAGACAGACGAACCAATCACTGAACCATTGAACGAGCGGCTAGAGCAAACACCGCCAGTTAGCCAACCAAACATCCAGCTCAAGTCCTGTTTGAAAAAACCATGCAAGAACGGTAATGGTAACCACAGAACAGCACGAGTGAGATTCATGTTGGGTGGGAAAGAAACAGAGACACTATTTTTAGTTTCGGGTAGAAACAATGGAAATCACGCTTCTTCTTCATCATCATCATCATCATCATCTGTTGCTATGGAATATGTTAGTCAAAACACGGTTCCGTTAACATTGCCTCCGATTCTTCCTCTCTCTTGGCAAAACTCAAAACCGAAGCCTGCTGCTAATAATGAAGTGGATCAAGTCGAGCCACCATTAGACCCGTCGCAGCATAAGGTGGACATCTCCCAGCAGATGATAAAGCTATTAACAAGGTGTAACGATGTTGTGGCTAACGTCACGGGTTTGTTGGGTTACGTCCCTTATCATTCCTTATGAAATAGTACATATAACTAGATTCTACAGTAGTATGGTTTACTTGTACTCTCTCTCTCTCAATATCCGGAGTTGACATATAAACCAAATTGAACCGAAACTAAACCAGAATGTGTTTATATCTCTAACTTTATTGGGTTTCCTATTTTACCACGAAAAATTAATTTGCATCAAATCAAATGAAATAAAAATTGATAATATATTCACTTTTAGTTTTTACATAACCGAAACCAAGAAACCAATTTTAGACGTTAGCAAGGTGTAAAAATATTACGTTTTTGTTTTGCCTTTAAACTTTAGTACGCCATGACATTTGCATATGTGATATGTCTAACATGGCATAGTCATATTTTATTTTACTAAAAAGTGGATATTATCGAATCCTAGCAAATATATTTTCTTATCTAACAACAAAATAATATACCAAAAGCTTTTTGATTTGGATGCAAATCCTTAAAACAATATATATACAGGATATATATTTCCCTAATCTCCTGATCTCTTTCTAAGTTACTCGTCTCTTATCTCCTCTTCTTCTTCTTCTTCTTCTACTGATTCTCCACACTTTACTTATAATGGATTATTATCAACCGGTTGAGGTTAACGTTCTATCAGCTCAAGATCTCAACTCCGTAAATCTTTTGTTCAGACCAACCGTCTATGTTTCTGTCTCGGTCACGCGTGGTTCACGTGAGCAGCAAGTCACCCCAGCTGCTACGTGCGGTAAGAAACTCTTACGGTGGAACTACTCTATGAAATTCTATATAGAAGATGACAAGATTCGAAGGAATGAGTCAGTGTTTGTGTTTCAAATCAAGTGTAAGAGATTTTTCGGGTCAGACCAAGTCGTCGGGAAGCTTTTCGTACCGGTAAAGCAATTGCTTCACTTGATTGAAGAACAGACGATAACCGAGCATGCCAATATAAATTTTCAGGTCGTAACCGAGACTGGAAAACCAAAGGGTAGTATATGTTTAGGATTTAGATTTGGATGTATTTTTAAGGGACAAATCAGAGGTTATGATCCGGATAATGCTAGGGGTTATAGATTAGGAGTTTGGGGGAATATTAGACACGAGCCATCAGCTCCTTGTGAAGGCGATATCTATGCTTAGAATCGATTATTCGATTATTTCTATAATATTTTTCATATCTTGTTATTATTGTTATATTACTCTATATATATGTATATCTCCGGATTTTAAGTTTAGAGTAAAAAAACAAAATAAAATTTAGCCATTAGCGCAAAAAGATATATTTCTCGATCGTTACCCTTCGTGTATGGTGTCAATGGTGAATCATATTATCTTTTGTATTATAGTGTAGGTTAATCAATAAATTTAATAGATCGAACTTGTTATTGGTAAAATATTATCTTCAATCATAAGGTGAAACTAAATAATGTATTAGCAAGTAGGATATAATATATGGAGTATATAAAAATAAAACGTGTATCGATGATACACTTAACTTAACACATCCACATTTCTCTCCCGATTGAAACTCGATCGGAAACTTCCAAATAACTGAGGTAAATTAAATTAAATAGAGATAGATAAATTAAATCTATCTCTATATATGTTGCTGGGAGCTTAATTAAACATTCGTGAGCCGTGGCATGCCTCTGTTTGCAGGTAAACCATGGACCCAGTGTTGTATAAGGCCACAAAATAGTCAAAATAGTAAAAAATTGTAATGTAATATCTTTTTAGTTAGTTTATGTATTTAGTTTGAAAATGTGTTTACATTTTTGTTTCAAAAATATATGATATTTTGTTTGTTATTAATACTTCTTATTTCATATTTTTTAATATTTTATTTGTACTAATAGAATATTATATAATGTATTAGATGTTAAAAAGTAAAATGAAAAACCAGATGAAAGTTGAAAACTTATATTAAAATTTTATATGAAAAATTATTTTTAAACAACTAACATAATTAATGCTAAATTATTAAAAATATTTTACTTATGTTTTTGTTGATATTTTACATATGTTTTGCTTATTTTTTTGTTAATATTTATTCAACATTTCAAAAAAAAAATGACTAATTTATTGTATCTCTATATATATATATATATATATTTAGGGAACAAATTAGAGGTTATGATCAGGATAATGCTAGGGTTTATGAGGGTTGTAGATTAGGAGTTTGGGGAAATATTAGACACGAGCCATCAGCTCCTTGTGAAGACGACATCTATGTTTAGAATCGATTATTGGATTATTTCTATAATCTTTTTTTTTTCATATCTTGTTATTGTTATATTACTTTATATGTATATATATCCTGATTTTAAGTTTAGAGTAAAAAACAAAATAAAATTTAGCCATTAGCCTGAAAAGATAGATTTCTCGATCGTTACCCTTCGTGTATGGTGTCAGTGGTGAATCATATTATCTTTTGGTTCAAACTCCGATCCCTCGGACTATGAGGATCATTACAACCCACCCATCATGCACCTGTAAGAATTACCAAAATAAACAAATATCAATAAATGAGTTTAAACATAACAACGTGTTTACACCTAGAACAAGAAGCCCGAGTGAGATGGTTTTGACTTTGATGCATTGAATTGAAACCTCCTAAACATTTTAGAAGGTTTATGTAGATTCTACCCATTCACAAAAAGATTTTGTCATTTGTGTTATTTAATTAAGGATTGTTTGTTTCAAATATTTAATGCCTAGCAGTGAAAGACAGGTACTCCCATATTTGTTAATAATATATATCGTGTTATTTAATATTTTGTAGGTTAATTAATAGATCCAAACTTTTCTTTGAAATATATATATATATATTATTTTAAATGTAAGTGAAACTAAATAATGTATTAGTATTAGTATTAGTTATAAACTTATGATAAGGATCGGGGATTATACTTTGGTACCGATGACCGTGCGAGGGTTTAAACGGGACCTCGTTCTGTCGTTCATATATACTCAGCATGATCATTAATTAGAGGAATAATAATCACGTTCATATATCCTTATCAGATTCGGGATCAGTAACTTCACGGACAATTAATTATATTTATTTTTATCAGGTTTTCTACTGAATTTTATATAGGTTACCAAAAATATTACTCGCTATAATTATTATTCTTAATATTATTGAACTATTTGTATAATGAAAAATTACTTTTGTATGTTGAAATACGAGTTTTGGTTATTTCAATATAATAATAAATGAAGTAATCAAATAGAAACGAGCTAGATAAGAGAGAGATTTCAATCAACATCAATACACTTATTTATAAAAATGAATCTAATTTCTCTCATATTTAATTCTATAACTTGATTTATTATATATAATAATTCTCACAAGTCATTATGTAATCATATATTAGTTTTATGATTTCTCTCTTTTAACATAGGCAGAGGCAGCAAATGAAAAAAAAAAAAATTGAATAAAGATGATCATTTTGCCAACAAATTAAAAAAAAGGACATTTTATTATTGTTATGTCCATAAAGCTACTAACTCACTCACTAGACAATACAGTATTTAGCACCTCATGTATATTTCACAAAAAGAAAGGAAAAGAAAAAATGGAGGATAAAATCTTGGTCCCGAAACCTCTGTGAGATAAAGAGGCTTTGGGTCGTCAATAACTTTGACTCTTATTACTTAAGCGGACTAGTCCGGATAAAATTTCTCTGCCCTAATTTAGCCGAAAGAGAGTGAGAGAGAGAGGTAAGAGCTTCATCTTTTATCCTCCTTCTCCCCAAGTTATCTTTTTTTTTTGGGAAAACGTCCTATTTCCCCCTCGGAACTATCATATCGTATTAAATCCACACCGAACTTTGACCTTGTTCTATAGCTCCTTCGAGCTTAAGTCGTCCACCTATTTCTACCCGAATTCGTAATTCTATTGCTATTTCTCCAATTTTTTTGGTTTAAACGGTTTACTAACAAACCGACACAAATCTGGTATGTAACCAATTTTTCAAACCAGACAACATTAAAAATTTGACCCGACCCGTAAACAATATGTCTAACATATTTTTCTTCACCCGGTTTTTGAAACTAAAAAAAAATTACTATTTTGTGAATTTTGATTTCAAAATTACAAAAGTACATTGGAAAATCATTGCAATTAACCAAAAATCATTTCAATTGAGATTTGATAATCTGTCGATAAGGATGAACCAATCTAGTGTCGTCGATGTTACCCACGTCTTTCGTTTTCAGATTTTTTTTTTCTGGGCAAATTTTAAGATTTTTGTTCATCGGTCAATTTTCATAGCAATTTGAATCATCTCTTTGATTCCTTGATTCCATTCTACGCCGTGAATCACTTCCATGACCATTCCTTATCCATCCATTACACACCTAAAGAAATCAAGACTCATGATTTTGACCTAATTCCATAAAACAATCGAAACTACATTAAAAAAAAACCCAGACCTGGTCATCATTATTATCATCGTCATTGTCGTGAAGACAAGAAGAGTGAAGACCACACAAAGACTCTTTGATCTTCTCCGCTTCACCACCACTAGAAGACGACAGAGGAGATTAAGCCACATCGATATCATCATCTCCTCTCACCACAGACGAGCCACAACATGATTTGCTCCGCCCAGATCCCATCTTCTTCTCAAAACAGCAAACTTTATGCTAAAATCACATCATTGCCAATTTGCCACAAGACCCAAAAGTTTTTCCCCAGTCTTCTTCTATCTAATAACCCACATAATCGAAATCCTCAATTCAAAATCCAAAGGATTAGTCTACCTTGGCTGACGAGAGATTAATGAGTTTTATGCAAAGGTTTCTCAATTGTTTTTAAGCTTTATTTTTTTGTGGTTAAATTTTCAGCTTTCTTCATCCGGTTTGATGGGTTTAATTTTAAAATCGGGTTGAAATAAGATTTAATCCGGTTAATAGGATTTATTAGTTAGTTAAGCAAATATTAAACCAATTATAAACCGTATAAACCAAATTTATGGAGAATTAGATGAGAAGTTTTAATCCGAAGAGAAAATAGCAATAGAACTATGGATTCGGGTAGAAATAGGTGGACGACTTAAGTTCGAAGGAGCTATAGAACGAGGTCAAAGTTCGGTGTGGATCTAATACGATATGATAGTTCCGAGGGAGAAATAGGACGTTTTCCCTTTTTTTTTTAGCTTTGTTAAGAGAAAAAGGTGAAGTCTTTGTTAAAAACTTTCAACGAAACTTAGATCTTTCTCATTTTAAATGCTTTTAGATGTTAAAGATTATATTAAGAAAGTTGGAGTTTTTTTGGTATGTTTCTTTTACATGTAGTATAGTTTCGTCTTCGTTCTCCCTCACATTTTTCTACTTATAAGGTTCTTCAAGAAAAAGGTGAAGTCTTTTCAACGAAAACTTCATTCTTTCTCATTTTACATGCTTTTAGATCTTAAATATTAGATCTGTATGAAAAAAGTTTGAGTTTTTTTGGTATGTTTCTTTTAGTATAGTTTCGTCTTCATTCTCCCTGAGTTTTTTCTTCTTGGGTTCCTCTAGAGAAAAGGTGAAGTATTTCCTCAACAAAAGCTTCAATCTTTTTTCATCTTGAGGGTTTAGATGTCAAAGACTAGATTTTTATAAGAAATTTCTAGTTTTTTTGGTATGTTTCTTTTACCTGTATAGTATAGTTTCGTCTTTGTTCCCTGAGCTTTTTCTTCTTGGGTTCCTCTAGAGAAAAGGTGAAGCCTTTCCAACGAAAACTACAATCTTCATTCATTTTAAAGGTTTTTGGATGTCCAAGATTAGATTTTTATATAAGGAAAGTTAAAAGTTTTGTTTGGTATGTTGTTTCTTCTTCTAGTGGAGTATATCTTCGTTCTTCATCAGTATTATTTAGGGTTCTTCTATATTAAAGTTGTAAACTTTTCTATGATCTTAAGACGTCGTCTCTAGTTTATTTGATTTCGCAAGTCTTTCTCTGATTCTTAGCTTTCTGTTGATTTTGTTTGTGCATTAATTTCTTGCTTCAACAATTTTCATCTTATAAAGGGTGGGTATTACTATTTGGGATGTCAAAGCTAGATTAGAAGCAAGATTTTGATTTCCCATCAGTTGTCTTTGGGTTTTCTTATGTAAAAATGTAAACTTTCTTTTTGTCTATCTTAACCGTATATATATAATCGTATTTGTTGTCTGATTTATTTTGCAGGTCACTTCACTATCTGACTGATCTGACTCCGTTTGATATACAAGAGGAGCGAGAGGATGGATCCGGTACGATACTTACTAGCTTCTTTACTTCAGATTATTATAGTTAAATATATAACTTGCTCTTTATGTGATTGGGTTATAGCTTGATGTGATTTGATCCTTCTTAAATGTATATTGCTATCTTGGTTAATCTCTCAATAATGAGAAGGATCGGATATAGTTATCTAAAATATATATTGGTATCTTCGTTAATTTCTCAATTAGAAGGATCGGATATAGTTAGTTAGTTTTCAATAGTATATGACTTGTACAAAAAAAATACTATATCATTGTGGTTGTTGTTTGAAACTAATAAAATATTTGTCTTTTTATATAGAACAAGCATCCACTAAAGGCTCCTATTGGAGGGAAACCCAATAGAAAAAACCAAAATATCTAAGCAAAAGCCGCAGCAGCTGAATTGAGGAAAAGAGCTGAAGCGGCGGCGTCATCCTCTCAAGCGACCAATGAAAAGACTTTCCGTGAGGTTATACAATTAATTAATGGTTATATTTTTTAAATATATAGAGTCAAAGTTTCTACTATATTAGTACTACTTACCTTCTAATTTGATATGATTTTTTTTCAGCTCTTAGGCATAGTTGATTGCATCATAAAAGATTGGGGTGCTGAGGCCGGTCAAATCATTGGTCGTGTAATGGACCAAGGAGATAGAGATAATTATATAATTAAAACACTAAATATTTTATTTTTCAAGTTTAGTATTTCGAAAAGAAAATTAACTGCTTACTTATTTTAATGCATCCAGACATTTGCTGGGCAATTTGCTTTGCACGGCTTACGCAAGCTCTTCGTAACATAAACCGTCCAGTCAACCAGCACGTCGAGGTTTCCATTGAAGAACTAATCAGTCACATCAAGCCTTGTGGAACAGAAAAATTCGAACTATAGCCATCAAACACATAGCTAAGAAAGGAATCTTGAAGCAGCCAACAACCGAAAAAAAATCTCAAGAGGTAAAAGACGTGAATATCTTTGTGAATGAATTGACTTTCTAAAAGGTGATATAATTAATTAATGATTATTTTTTTAATATATAGTCAAAATTTTTAATATATATATATATATATATCTCCTATTTTGGTTTGATTTTGTTGATGATGTTAGGCATAGTTAACACCATAAAAAAATATTAGAGTGCACGCTTTGTGCAAGCTCTTCGAAACATTGGACGTCCAATCAACCAACATGTGTTGATTTCTGTTGACGAACTGACCAATCACATCAAGCTTGATGAATCAGATCAATTCAGACTTGCTAACATTAAGATTGCTATCAATCACATTGCTAAGAAAGAAATTTTAGAAGCAGCCAACAACTGGAGCAAAATCTCAAGGGGTAAAAGGATTATGTGTTTATGATGTGACTGGTCTCTTATTTCAATTTCTTTTCCAATAATACCTCTACTAATTAAATATTTCAAAAATATTATTTAAAAAGTTTGTATAAATAGAAAAATCTATTTTTAAATGTATAGAATTTACTTTTGTAGTTCTCTCAATTCTCCTCCGTCGGATATAATCATATTAATGTGAGATTTTGTAGTATTTTTTAACATATGTTAATTTTTTGTTTTAATTCAAAAAAAAAAAATCCAAACAAAAATAAAAATGTTAAAAGATCTACACGTATGTATCCAAATTATGTAATACAAGAACACAATTTAGATGTACTATCTTGTTTAAAGATCTAGATTAAAATTTATATATCTACAATTTTTAAAACCAAAGAACTAGATGTTAAATTTTTCACTGAACTAATATACAACTTTGGATTATCTAAATAACATATACAACTAGGTGATATTCTCAATAAAATAATAAGAAGTCTTGCAGTTTGACTCTTCTACTATCCTTTACAACGAAACAGGTTCTCTTTTAAAATCCTTAAATATATTAGAGTGGCTGAAATAATAATGAACGAGATGAGACTAGACATAAAAACATGTTAAGCCACATACTCAATCAACACTTTATTGGAGATAAAATGACTAAATACTTACTTAATTGGAGATCATTATATAGTCTTTAACATCTTCACCAGATTCGTTAGAATAGGATAAACAAGTATCCTTATTAAACTCTTCCACTTATTTAATGGCTAATGGTTTAAAAAAAAATTTGCATGGTAATGGCTAAATTTTTGCATGCTAATTGCTAAATTTTTGCGTGCAAATGGCTAAATTTTTGCATGCTAATATAACAATGACAAGATATGAAAATTATTATAAATAATCAAATAATCGATTTCCAAGCATAGATAGAGTCTTCACTGGTCATTAATTTACCTTATTTATTTCAAAATTAATTTATTTCCAAATTAAAAGCTAGCAAGCACTGGTCATGCAAGTGGCGGAGCCAGTAAGATGGGAGATGGATAAGCTGACTCTATTAAAAAAGATTTATGGTATATATTTAGTTATAAATAACAAAATAATTCTTTCGAATTTTTGTATTTTGACTCAATTAAATTTAAAACTTTCATCTTGACCCCAACAAATTTTACATTTTAACCCCATTAAAACAAAATTTGTACTTTGATCTTTTAAAAAATTTGTATTTTTACTCCACAAAAAAAAAAAAATTATATTAACCTCATAAATTTTACATTTTTATTTTATTAGAAAAGAAAAAAAGTTTTCTTCTAACCCCTCCCAACTTTTGGTTTCGCTGGGCCGCTAGTTGGGAGCTTAAAGTCTCGTGGACCGTGGCATGCGTCTGATTGACTGCTTTTTAGGCAAGTAAGTAAATATGCGGTTGCAAAAACCAACGTAAGAGAAATTTATAAATTCAGAAAAAATAACTAAAAGCCACGTTAAAAAAAAAAAAAAAAAATCAATCCAATCCGGAAAACTCAAACTCTGTTCCTTCGGACTTGATGAGGATCATTACAACCCATGCACACCTGTAGAAACCCGAGTGGGATGGTTATGAATCTTATGACTTTTGATGTATTGGGTTGAAACCTCCTAACATTTTTAGAAGGTTTATCAAGATTCCACCAATGTACAAAATGAAAAAGAACACTGAAATTTCGTTTCTGTTTTGTTGTTTAATTAGTCGAAAAGATTTTGATATTTTTAACCATTGTTGTGTTATCTAATCTAAGGATTGCTTGTTTCAAATGTTAAATGGCTAGCAGAGAAAGACAAATACTCCTAGCAACATTTTATGAAGTCTTGAAGGTTTTGCATAACTAATTAAAATCAATATTAGTATTTACAATTTATAAACGCAGATGAGAATGGCATGCACATATGTAATTTTTTTTTTCGTTTTTGTTTCACGTTCGAATATATATAATGTATAAAAAAAAAAAAAATAAACCTAAAGTCAAATTTTCTTAAATTCCTTCAATGTGAAGGAAAAAAAACACAGATATGAATCACAAAATGAAGATCAAATAATAATAATCCCACAGGCAAAAGGAAAAACAAGCTACTCAAGTAACTCAACTTATATCAGAAGTTAAGGTGCACTGTGTTGTAGCGTATAAAACCCACACCCACGGTTTTTGCCAAGGTTTAGTTTCTTTATTTTCTCTTCTCTCAGATTGATCGCAGAGACCTTTCTAACTCCGATAGCCATTGTTTCGTCTTCCACTGTAAAAACTCTGTATAACTTAACAAGGTTTGTAGAAAAGATGTGCGGTACATCTGGGTTCTTCCTTTCTTCTTCATTTTCGTAGATTCTTATCTGTTTCGATACCAAAATCTAGCTACGTTTTCTTTCTTCATACTTACCAAAACAGTTTGTGGCGGTTCCAACAAACAAAAAAGTTGTGAACTTTCTTTCTTTCTCTTTTATGCATTCACCTTCTTCATTTGACAAACTTTTCTGGGTTCCGTGTGTTACAAGATTCCGACTTTAATGGAGAAATTGCAAGATTTGTTTCTGTTTTCTCAAACAAAAGCTTTGTATTTATGTTTCTCAAAAGTTGTTTCTTATCAAAATCCGTCTTTCACGCCCTTTTTGGTTCGATTCTTCCTTGCAGGTCACTTACGAGGTTGATCTGAGTTGATAAATATACTGTTAAAAGTGGAATCTGATTTGGTAATGATCTCTTCTTTGCGACATTTTCTATATTAAATTCTGCTTTTGTAGGGCTAAACACTAGTATAGATCCACCCAAACGCCTTGAAACATCAAAGAAGAGGACCAAAACCCTAAACCCCAAAATCAAGATGATCCCTAGTGGCTCCCTAAGACAGTACCAACACCCCCAAATCGACATCCAAACGCATATCGAACCCATATTGAAGTCATTTAGCGCCGCAGTCGTCTCTCAAACTAATTAGGTTACCAATGATTAGCGAAGATCTGCATGCATGCATGTTCCTGTTATCTCTATCCAAGTAAATTTTTGGGATTCTGAATCGGGGAGTGCGTATTATTATATGATTGTTGTGGAAATGTTGCTTTATTGAGTATCTAACATATATTTTCTGTCTAATTGAACAAGATGGATCAAGGACGAGGAGGCATTGGAGCTAAACCAAAAAGGCAAAATGCATTCGCACAAGCCAAGAAACAAGGTCAAGCAAAACAGAAAAAAGAACCTCTTCGAACGATCGAACCTAGCAACGAGAGTATTTTTCGAGAGGTACCGCGTATATTGATACTTAACTAGTTATGCATGATAACAGTTTGGCTTTTATGTGTGATGGTAAGTCACTGCTTATGAGCTGAGTTACGGTGAAGTTGCAATAATAGGTTACTAGATAGATAATGATTAATTATTTTACCTAGTTAAAAGTAATTTTGGCTGGAATAATATATAGAACTGATACACGAAACTTGTTGTTGTAGATATTTGGTCCTCATACAATATTAAAAGATTGGAGTGTGGTATTAGGGATTATTGGTGATGTTCTTGAGCAAGTGAAAGGTTATTAATATTTCTTTATACGATATTTCAAATTGGAATAATGAATTATAATAATAAAATAAAATAATAAACTAACTAGTTTGATCATGTGCAGACTATTGTTGGGCAATTGTTTTTGCCCGACTTATGCAAGCTATATATAATCAAGGACTCCCTACCACTCTACAGCATGAGTTTTCATTTCTGGAACTTGTCGATCATATTAAGCCTAAAGAATTTGAAAACTTTGCTCTAGCCAATTTGAAAATTGCATTTGATCACATTGCCAGCCATGGGATAATGAAGAAGCCAGTTAAAAGAGGTAACGAAAGGGTAAGCGCAAAATTATGTATTCGTGTATATTTACGTGAAAGCATCTTTCGTTTTTAAATATAATAATTTGATACATGTATGTGTATGTTTATCATTAATTAGGCAAGCTCAAAAGGATTAAGGATAAAAAAAACCTTTCATCTTTATGAAGATGTTGATTCAACATTTATCCGAGAGGAGTTAGATAAATATCCTGTTGGATTAACTCTGACGCCGACTGTAGAATTTGCATATATTGGGAAGGTTAGTAAAAAATTATTAAATCTTTTCAGCTTTACATATATAAGTTTTGATAAATTTCATTTGCTAATCAGTAAATTCAATTTCTAATCAATTTTTTTTTTCAGAAAATCTACAATTTACCAAAGAAAGTGGTAACACCCAGCAGTACTCTCCACTGTATACTGCTAATAGGATATGGAGTGACCGAACAAGGGAAGCTATTCTTCATCGGTCAAAACTCGTGGGGAACAGATTGGGGATGTAGAGGCTACGTAAGAATCATCATCGATGAGTTATGTGACATCATTTCCCTCAAATAGTAGATGTAGTTTTTAATTTCTAACGTTTCATTTTCTTTCTTGTTTATCAAAACTATGGTTCACAATTTCATTTTTTTTTCTAAAAAAAAAAAAGAAGAAAAATTTAACAAGAAATATTGTTCAAAGTTTTATATTAGGAGTGTGTTTTTTTCCTCTTCTTTCATGTATGATTAAATACAATATCATCATACATAGTTTAGTGTTTTTCCTAACACTTACGGAACCACTTTATCTTTTACCTAAAGCAATCACACCGTTTCAAAACAAGATCGAGAGTACATAACTTAAATATTGTTTATCTTTTCTAATCCTTCCATTTTCTTATTCCCGAGTGGTAAACAGAGATATAGCTAACGCAAAGACAAACAGCTGGGCAACACAGAACAAGATAGAAAAATTTAGGAAATAACAAACCATTTCACATTCAAACACTGCACTTATTAAGAGTGAGTGTGGGTTCTTAATAAGTTGATAGGTAAGCAGTACACAAAAGTCTTCAACATAGAAGACAGTGCAAATTTCCTAAGAACTCAAGTCTACTAGATTTTCATAAAATGAAGCTCTTGATCTCTTCCATCACCTTGGCTACCTCTTTCACATGTTCTCTTCCATCGCCTACAATCAGCTCATCGACACAAAAAGTAAACAAAAGATTAGTTGCGGTTTAAGAAGAAGGAAAGTCCCAAAAATTAAAAATCCAGATATCTAACAAAGTGAAAACCAAAAACGTAGAAATATTTTGTTGCTGCAGTGATGTGAGCAAGATGGAACATTCAGAAATCAGAGAAATAAATAAAACCTAGGAAGGAAACCAACCACACACATATTCAAACACAAACCGGAGATGGGATAAACATACATACCCTTTTAGGTGCGGGACTTGGTCTGCAGAGGATGGGATAAATTACGTGTAATACAGACCATACCGCTTTCGCTTGATACTCTACTAAAGGTGCATCTGGAGACTCGGTCTCTCTTGCAGCAAATGTAATGTAAAACTTAGTCATTGACCCCGGATTGTAATTTGCCCTCAAGATATGGTCCAGTTTCACATTCTTTTCCTACAAACAAGAGAGAGAAGAACAATAAAACTATACTTATTAGATATCTATAGAACTATAAAGAGCAGAGGCAATAAATAGAAAAAGTGAACTAATTAAGACTTGCCTCATCTTCGTTGTAGCGTTGGAGACAAATAGTTGCCAACTTTTCGCAGGCCTCACGGATGGTAAGGCCTAACATAGCCGGCTCGTCCAGATCTCCGAGCGAAGCAATTCCAGGGGTATAAACATAAGGTGGGAACTTGTCTGATGCCTCAAAGAAACCCTAAACCCAACAAAACCAAACGTGGTTAACAAGATACCCTAAGTAAGACTAGAACTAGAATATTGGCAAATTTTAAGAGATTAAAGAGGAAAATTTATGACACGAGGACAAAGGATGATACCTTGGTTTCGATGAGCTGGCGTTTATAGTGACGGCACTGCTCCACAAACTCCTTATCCGAATAGTCACCCAGATTAGGGGAATCATACTCCCGGCCTTCAAAGCTATCATAACCCCACTCGGGCTCTCTATTCTCCTCATTCCTCCTGTAACTCTCTCCCTCGTCACCTTCTTCCTCATCTAATTCGTCACTATCCTCGTCTAATTCGTTTTCTTCGACACCATCCTCGTCGTCTTCCTCATCTAATTCGTCACTATCCTCGTCTAATTCGTTTTCTTCTCCCTCACTATCCTCGTCTAGTCTGTCCTCGTCAGCTGTTTGCTCGCTTTCACCGGAATCGTCAGTTTCGGCCCTGCACTTCCCCATTAACGATAAGGCAACGCCAAGTGAAGTTTCCATGTCTAGGTCACTCGAAGATCCAGTTCCATCAGTCACATCGCCGTCGCTTGATTTTGGAGCCATGTCGATTATCGAACAAACCCTAAATTTCCCTTCAACCCAATTTTCTGTGAAGAAGACGTTTTCACAGAAAACACACAAACTTTTTTTTTTTTTTTTTTTCTATTGTGTCCACGCAATAAAATTAGTGTGGTTGGTTATATCTTATATATATGGTCAAATCTCTTGGGTTTTGATTTGATTGGGGCTTGATTTAGTCCTTTTCAAATAACAGTTTGGTTTGTATTTGGTTCACTCAAATGTGTGTTTGGACTTTTGGGCTCCTTAAAAGAAAAAAAACCTAATATCAAAACTGTTTTTTTCTTTTTCGCCGAAATAACTTTGTATATAAAATTGTTATACGATAAGGTTAACCAAGATGGAGAGGATCTCTACACTACTAGAAGAATACAAATTTCTCCTTGCAAAGTTTACAACTTATATGGAAGAGCAATAACGTTGAACTGAGAGAAACGTGTCAATATGTGCACGTGGCTTGCTTTCATTGGCCAATTATTTGTCTAGGCCTTTAGAAAACTCATTTAATGTATAAAAGTTTTGTCTATAATTTAATTTATAGGGTTATATATAATAAAAAAAATCTTACGTACCAATGCGAGTTTTTGTATTATTTTAATGTTTTCACTGAGTTCGAAAATTTTGAAGATGGAATTACTCAATTAATCTAGTTTGGTTTGACTCCACTAACCACTTTTTAGATACAAATAAAAAATGTGGATGTTCCAAGAAAAATACAAGACCACACAATATAATTAGAAGTAAAATATTGTTTAACATATATAAAAATCCAAAGATAATGTTAAGAGATACGTTGCCAAAAAAAGAAGAACCAAACAGATACGTATATATTAAGCTATTTAGTTTATTATATATTAAGCTACCAGTGAACTGGCTTTCCAAGAGGTGGTACCATTAATTAATGGTTATTTTACTTTTAATTTATAGTCAAAAAAATTAATATATAGTTACCTCATATCTTGGTTTGATTTGCATATGTTAGGCATAGTTGATGACATCATAATAAAAGGCGAGTGCACGCGTTGTGCAAGCTCTTCCAAACATTGGACATCCAATCAACTAACATGTGTCGATTTTTGCTGATGATGAATTTATCAATCACATCAAGCCTGATGAATCAGACTACTTCGGATTTGCCAATCTTAAAAATTACTATTAATCACGAGCTAAATTTGAAGGATAGAATTTAGTGTTGAGAATTTTTTAATATGTTCTAACTATTCTAATAATTTCTGGTCAAACCCCACACCGTTATGTACATTGTTCTCTATAAAAAGAGATGAAGATTAAGTTAGTTTATCCTTAACACTACACTAAGCAAAATATATTATGATAACATCTTTAATATTATGAGTTTATTGTGAAATAAAACAAAGATTATAACACATGAACAATGGAATATTTGGAATAGATTATCGCAGTAAAATTGATCTTAAAAAATGATTTTGTTTTTAAGAGTGGATTTATCACTTGCCAAAGAAAGCGGTCATAACAAAACACACCCGTGTACACAGCATGCTACTCATTGGTTATGGAGTAACTACGGAAGAGAAAACTTGTTTCAATGGGCAAAATTCCTTCGGTGAAAAGTGGGGGTGCAAGGGTTATGCGATACTCATCGAGAACAAATGTGACATCTTATGCCGAAAAGACTAGGTTATCTTCTTTGCTTTTTTTTTAAATGATGTATAGATGGTTATATATCCATACAATACATAGATGATATGTATTTTTAATTATTTACATATTTATATTATTTTATGACTATGATAAAGTCATCTATATATATAAATTAATTGATTGGTTGATACATTGAGTATAGTTTACATTACATTTTATATAAATATAAATTATAAGTGTAATTGTCTATATATGGCAGCAAATTAGTTATTTTTGGTTCTATAAAATGTTGAATAGATATCAACAAAATAAGCAAAATATATGTAAAATATGAACAAAACATAAGTAAAATGTTTTTATGACTCTCAGATATCATACCATCTATTTTTTATTGTCACATTAACATTTTGTCAGTTTATTAAATATATCATTTCATATAAAATTTTAATACAACTTTCAAGTGGTTTTTCAATTTACTTTCAAACATCTAATACATTACATAATACTCTATTAATATAAATAAAAATTAAGAAATATGAAATAAGAAGAACTAATTAAAAACAAAATATCATGGATTTTTAAAATAAAAAACATAAACACATTTTCAAAGTAAATACATAACCTAACTAAAACATATATATGTGGCCTTACAATTTTTAACTATTTTGTGGCCTTGGACAAATGACATTTTCAATACACATGAGGCAAACACTGCTACTAGTTTGGATATTTCAATTGCTAATAATCAGAAATAGTCTTAAACAGTATTAGATGATGGAGTACTAGCATCAATTATAATCATAAATATATACTCTTGAAATATTATTATAACCTGCATAGCAGAAATTAAGAAATGGAGTACGTACGAATCTCAATAAACAAAATAAACTTAAGCGACATTCAGAAAAATCCGGGTAATATACATAATCCTACTTAGAGTCATAAAATAAAGCGGTCTTGTGAAATTCTTCAACTGCTTTATTCCATCACCTCGGCTACCTCTTTCACTTGTCGCTTTCAACTAGCAAAAAAACAGCAAAATCAGATGTTAATTGTAAGTTGTTATAGGCTAAACGAACCAGCCATAATTCACCAATTTTATTTTGTGGTCAGGCCACCAAGTTGAATAGAACCAGCAGACTTCAATATATATATGCACCTTTGCCACTATATACGAAATACCAATCAGAGTGGTTCGCTACTCTTCTAACCAAGTCTATAACGAAATCATTTTTAATACTCTTCTAACCAAGTCTATAACGAAATCATTTTTAATACTCTTCTAACCAAGTAGCACATTAACCAGGGGGGGGGGGGGGAGAGAAAAAAGATCAGATGAGATTCTTGCTGAGACAAACACAAGGTGAACAGAAGCATATCAAACTTCACCACCTATTACCATTTGCCAAATTTTATAATCAGACTAGTCTAATACTATTATAATTAAGTCTAGATTGCTAAGCATGGCGGAATGAATCCAGGTTGATAAGACAAGATCAAAAGCTACATATATATATATGTCACCCTTAGGCATCGGAACGATAGATTGATATGGCATATATAATCAAGGATTTCTCTTTTTCTAAACATATTTGTTTTCTACAAGAAGGAGGATGAGGAGAAAAGAATTACCTAGTAGTTTTGGGTGGAGGAGAAGTGGGTCTGCAAAGGATGGGAAAAGTCTTGCCAGCAGACCAAACAACTTTAGCTTGATACTCAACAAGAGGTGCATCATGAGACTCTCTAGCAGCAAAAGTGATATAGTACTTTGTCCTGCCACCTGGATTGAAATTAGCCCTCAAGATATGGTCGAATCTCACATTCTTTTTCTTTCTTTTGTTATATTTTGCAAGACACTCAGATGCCATGTTTCCGAGGAACTCACGACCAGTAACGCCTTTAAAAACGTCTTTTTCCAGATCCCGGACTGTACATATTCCAGTCCAAAGGTAAGCTGGGAAATCTTCCGATGTCTCAAAGAAACCCTTTTATCATTAAAAAAAAAAAAAACAACTTAAAATTGTTTCTAGTTAGTTAGTTAGTTAGGTTACCTTGGTTTCGATGACCTTGCGATAGTAAAAACGGGATCTCCTCTGTAAATCCTCGTCCGAATAGTCACTATAATCAGAGGAATATATGATACTCCCGGCCATCAAAACTGTCCTTATCCCATTCCGACTCACTATCCTCCTCCTCCTCCTCCTCGTTATCGACACTTTCTTCTACGTCGCCTTCGTTGTCACCGGGATCCTCCTCAAGGTTCGTGGTTTCGACCTTGCGCTTCCCCAGCAAAGAAGAACCTACGCCGGTGAAAATTTCCATGGCCTCCGTCGGTTGAGTCTCGCTAGATCCATCCTTCGTCTCGCCGTCGCTTGATTTGGTGGTGGGAGTCATGCTCCGATTTATTCCCCTTTTCCAGTTCAATTTTGGGGGGCTTTTTTCTAAGAGCAAAGCCAAAGACACACAATTTAAAAAGTTTGTATCAGTAATTTATCCCTCTCCGTGACACTTATTTAAAGGGTTAAATTTGTGCCATCAAAAAGAATTCAGTTTTTTTTTTTCCTTTTTTTTTTAATATATGATTTTATTATCTATATATACTAATATGAAATGCAATCTATGAATACTTTTACTAATTTAACTTGTCAATAATCCTATTAAAAATTTTTGTTTTTCAAAAATAACAGACATATGAAAATTGACTTTTAAGGGTATAAAATTTAGTTTTTAATGGTAGATTTTAGTGTTTAGGAATTAGGATTTAGTATTGCAAGTTAAAAGTTTATTTTTAGTTTTGCGATACTTTTAAAAAAAAATAACTTTTAAATTTATTTAATAATAGTATTTTTGGAATAAAAAACTCATTTAATGGTATTTAGGAGATTTTTTCAAGAAAATTCAGAATATGTTAAAATGAGATTAATCTTACCTCTTGTCAAATTATGGCTCTTGAGTAAACACATATTTAGCATTGAAGAAAATATGTTATAAGCAAGAATGATACAAGACTTGGTTCACTGAAGAGGGGTATTGAAACATATGATTTTTATTGGATTTGAAATAATTTAGAAATCTATACAAATCTAGTGTTATTCAATTGTGTATTTCATAGATTCCTTTTAAAATTAATTTCTTATTCAATTTATTGGTTTATGAATTTTATTAAATTCTAGTGTTATTAGGTATTAAAATTGTTTTAATTAATGGAAATTAGTACTAGAAAGTAAAGATTCAAACAAGAAACAAATCACATTTTTTATGGAATAATTTGGATAGATTTTTTTTTGTTTTTAGATCCCCACCCCACACCTCTGTATTATAAACAAACAAAAGCTTGTAGATATATCTTCTAACTTTTAAAGTTTTTAAGTGCAAGTAAAATAAAAAGAGAACATTAAAAAAAAAAAAATCCTTAACTAATCACATTAACCAAAAAGTTCGATATATGACTTACTTACCCAACAGGCCAACACTAATCATATTTCTTTCTTCCTCTGCTTATCCATTATTTGGCTGTTTGGTTTATTGGGCTTGTTATACGAAGTGGAACTGAGATAAAGCTACACGTGGCTTGCTCTCATTCGTTAATTTTTACTAGGCTCTTCAGAAAACACATTTAATACAAAAAGATTTTGTGTATTAAATTTTTGATCTAATCTTATTAATGTGAGTAGGGATATAAAATAAAATAAAAAATCATGTCAATGTGAGTTTATGTATTATTTTAATGTTATCACTGAGTTTCAAAATTTTGAAGATGTAATTACTCAATTAATTTGGTATGTCCACTAACCACTTTTTAGACACAAAGAAAAATGTGGATGTTCCAAGAAAAATACAAGACCACAAATTAGTTAGAAGTAACAGATTGTTTGACATATGTAAAAAAGCCAAAAAGAATATAAGAGATACGTTGTCTAAAAAAAGAAGGACCAAAACAGATGTTATATATATTTGATATAATGTCGTCAAAATCTACTTCAAGGTCAACTCAAAACTAAAATACACATGTATTATTATATAACCTTCATAGCAAAAGATAAGAAATGGAGTATGAATCTCAATCAACGAAATAAACTTAAGCGACATTCAGAAAGATCGGGGTAATATACACAATCTTACTTAGTAGAGTCGTTAAAGAAAGCAGCCTTGTGAAATTCTTCAACTGCTTTCTTCCATCACCTCGTCGGCTACCTCTTTCATTTGATCTCTTTCAACTAGCACATTGACAACAAAATCAAATGTTAACTGTAAGTTGGTAGGCTAAAAGAAACAGACAGAACCAGCCATATCTCTATGCACCATTGACCATCAATTTTACGAGATAACAATCAGAGTGCTCATCGTCTAACCTAGTCTAGAAGCGACATTGTTTCATACACTCCACAATCAAACTAAAGCAGAAGAGTCTCACAAATAATATTTGCCATGTCGAGAAGACAAAACCAGAAGATCAGATGTGTCAACCAAACCCTAGAAGTAGATAAAATTTAGTGAAGTGTGGTTTCTTCACTGAGTGGTGTATCTATTCTAGTCATTTAATTTAAATATACAAAACTAATTGGAGAGATGTGAATAGGAGAGGATACCGAATTTAAGTGGAGAAGTGGGTCTGCAGAGGATGGGATAAGTAATGTCAGCAGACCAAGCCACTTTAGCTTGATACTCAAGTAGAGGTGCATCATGAGGAGAGTCAGACTCTCTAGCAGCAAAAGTGATGTAGTACTTTATGAAGCTCCCTGCCTTGAAATTAGCCCTCAAAACATGCTCGCAAGTCACATTAAATCCCTGGGAAACAAATAGAGACAATTTAAGAATGGCTTATCATATATATAGCCTAACAACACTTGGGACACTCTGAAAGGCCCAAACTAGAGACTAGAGATTAGAGAGAGAGTTGGTTTGCTTACCTTTTCTTTGTTATATTTGTCAAGACAAAGAGAGACCATGTTTGCTAGGAACTGACGAACTGTGATACCTCGACGCATTTTGCTATCAAGACGCGGGACTGTAGCAATCCCAGTCCAGCAGTAAGGTGGGAATTCGTCAGTTGCCTCGAAAAAGCCCTAAAAAGTAAAAACTAGGATGTTACTTGGTATTTACGTAGTGACTAGTGGAGATGAAAAAAGGATGAAGATGATGATAAGACCTTGGTTTCGATGACCGTGCGACTTTTAAAACGGGCTTTCTTCTCGAATTCCTTGTCCGAATACTCCTCACTAGCTATTCTGAGAGGAACGATACTCCCGTCCATCGAAGCTATCCTTATCCCATTCAAAATCAAAATCCTTCTTCTCCTCCTCCTCCTCCTCTTCCTCGTCCTCTACACCTTCTTCTATGTCGCCTTCGTTTTCACCAGGATCCTCCTCCAGGTTGGCGATTTCGACCTTGGAAATTTCCATGGCCTCCGTCGGTTGAGTCTCGCAAGATCCATCCTTTCTCTCGGTGTCGCTTGATTTGGTGGGAGCCATGCCCGATTCTTTGAGTAAACCCTAAGTCCCCTTTTCAATTATTCAATTTGGGGTTTTTTCTAAGATCAAACGCACAGATAACAGAAACACACACAATTTAAAAGTTATCTCAGTAATTTATGAATTTATCCTTCTCCGTGACACACACATTTGTGCCATTAAAAAGAATTCAGTTTTTTTTCTTCTTTTTTTTTTTTTTTTTAATAGTATATGATTTTTGTTATCTATATACAATAATATAAAATGCAGTCTATGAATGCTAATTATTCTATAAAATAATTTCAAAATACCACAGTTTCATTTTTCTTTTGAGAATTCAGCCAAAAAAACCCAAACTTTACAGAATTTGCCAAAAAAAACATAAATTTTTTATCTAGCCAAATAAACACTCAACTTTTGTTGACTTTCAAATAAAATAACAAACTTTTCATTGACTTCCCAAATCAACACACCATTTATTAAGTTAACAGAAAACTTAAACGTCATTAGCAACGCTGTTTACTGCTGGGGTTAAATCATAAGACGTTTTGAAATTCTTAGTTTAAAAAAAAAAATTTGCATCACCAAGGCTCGAACTCGGGTTCTCAGACTGCAAAGGGAGTATTATACCACTGAACTAGTGGCAACTTTCAAACATTAATGTTATGTACTTGATGTTATTATAGTGTGTATACGGAATTAAAAACAGAAAAAAATCAGACAACCTTACCAAAATCAGACTTTGTCGATGTAGAGAGAAGAAGACCTCGGTTTAGAGCAAGCAGGTCGATTTTTTCTTTTACTTTTCAACCTTCAATTCATTTTGTTAGTTAATTTTCAGATTTTAGAACTAAGTTGCAGGCTTGGTTTGAACAATTCTAAGTTTTGGTTTTGTAAGTGAATATAAATTGCAGATTTTTTTATTTTAGTTGGTTTGTTTGCAGATTTTTGTTAGTTAATTCCAGTTTTGGTCTGTGCAATCTGTGAATTGAAAGTTGAAAAAAAAAAAAAAAATCAACCTGCGTGCTTTACGCCGAGGTCATCTTTTCTCTCGACGTCGACAAAGTCTGATTTTTTCCCTTTTTTTAATTCCGTGTACTCATATAATAAAATCAAGTACAGTGCACTATTGTTCGAAAGTTTCCACTAGTTCAGTGGTATAATATCCCCTTATGCACTCCCAGAACCTGAGTTCGAGCCTTGATGATGCAGATTTTTTTTTTTAAAACTAAGAATTTAAAAACATCTTATGATTTAACCCCAGCAGTAAACGGCGTTGCTAATGACGTTTAAGTTTTCTGTTAACTTAATAAATGGTGTGTTGATTTGGGAAGTCAATGAAAAGTTTGTTATTATATTTGAAAGTCAACAAAAGTTGAGTGTTTATTTGGCAATATAAGAATTCATGTTTTTTTTGGCAAATTCTGTAAAGTTTGGGTTTTTTTTGGCTGAATTCTCTTTTTCTTTTCTCAAAATACTTCTACTAATTTAATTTTTCAACAATACTAGTATTAAAAATGTTTGTTTTTCAAAAAATAACAGACATATGAAAATTGACTTTGACCATAATTAATGCCATAATACCAAAGCTAGTAGTACTCGCAAGTATGATGAGGTAAACAACAAGTAGAGAATTACAAATATCTGATTGGGCCGATAGGCTTTCTATCTATGTTAACATATGTAACGCAAAGCTGATTATTAAAGATCAGTACTGTATATATTATTTTTGATTTTTTTTCTAAACACTTATGTGTCACTCGGTCAACCTTCAAAATAACATTGGTTCGAGGGATGAAAACCACCTTAGCTTGATACTCAACTAACTAGAGGTGCATCATGAGGAGTGAGTCAGACTCTCTAGCAGCAAAAGTGACTTTGTCCTGCCCCCAAAGCTATATACGTCCAACTTCAATTCAATCCCTAGAAAGAAACAACGTACAAGCAAACCCTTTTATATAGGTGCGGGACTTGGTCTGCAAAGGATTGGATACTTTTTGTGTTGTACAGACCATACAGCCTTAGCTTGATACTCCACTAATGGTGCATCTGGAGACTCGGACTCTCTTGCAGCAAAGGTAATGTAAAACTTAGTCATCGACCCTGGGTTGTAATTTGCCCTCAAGATATATATGATCCAGTTTCACATTCTTTTTCTACAAACAAGAAAACTTTATTAGATATAGAACTGGGAATCCCAGTCAGAAAACTAGAGCAGAGGCAATAAATAGAAAAAGTGATCTACTACTTGCCTCATCTTCGTTGTAGCGTTGGAGACAAAGAGATGTCAACTTTTCGCAGACCTCACGGATGGTATAGCCGGCTCGTCCAGATCTCCGAGCGAAGCAATTCCAGGGGTATAAACGTAAGGTGGGAACTTGTCAGAATTCTCAAAGAAACCCTAAACCCAACAAAACCAGACGTGGTTAACAAGATACCCTAAGACTAGAACTAGAATATTGCCGAACTTTAAGAGACAAAAGAGGAAAATTTATGACACGACGACAAAGGGTGATAACCTTGGTTTCGATGAGCTGGCGTTTAAAGTGACGGCACTGCTCCTCAAACTCCTTATCCGAATAGTCACCCAGATTAGGGGAATCATACTCCCGGCCATCGAAGCTATCATAACCCCACTCGGGCTCTCTATTCTCCTCATTCCTCCTGTAACTCTCCACGTCGTCACCTTCTTCCTCATCTAATTCGTCACTATCCTCGTCTAATTCGTTTTTCTTCGACACCATCCTCGTCAGCTGTTTGCTCGCTTTCACCGGAATCCTCAGGGTTGGGAGTTTCGGCCCTGCGCTTCCCCAATAACGGTAAGGCAACAACGCCGTTGGAAGTTTCAATGGGCTTCTTCAGCTCTAGGTCGCTCGAAGATCCATCTTTCACCTCAACGTCGCTTGATTTTGGAGCCATGTCAAGTATCGAACAAACCCTAACTATATCCTTGAAGTCAATTTGGTATTTTCCAAGTAAATCACACAAGTCTTAAAGTATCGTTAATTTGGTATGGTAATTTTAATATATAGACTGGTTGAAATTGCAATCGGTCAAACCAAAGTCCCTAATTTTGTGGTCAAGCCTCTTGGGTTTGATTTGATTGGGCTTGGTTATACGAAAATAACGTTGAATTGTGAAGTGTCTATATGTGCACGTGGCTTGCTTTCATTGGTCAATTATTTTTCTAAGCTTTCAGAAAACTCATTTAATACAAAAGATTTGTGTATTAAATTTTACATATATATAATCTTATTAATGTGAGTAGGGTTATATAAAAATAAAATAAAAACTTATTAATGTGAGACTTTTGTATTATTTTAATGTTTTCACTAGAATTTGAAAATTTTGAAGATGTAATTACTCAATTAATCTATACTGATTTATTAGTTTGGTTTGTCTCCACTAACCACTTTCTAGATACAAATAAAAATGTGGATGTTCCAAGAAAAATACAAGACCACAATTTAATTAGAAGTAACAGATTGTTTAACATATATAAAAGCCAAAGAGAATATTAAGATATACGTTACCAAAAAAAGAAGGACCAAACAGATATATATTATAATTATAGGCTATTTCCTATTTTGTTTTGATATATTTAAAATAGTACTATCTATTGAGGATTTCTTACTATGTATTAACTATTTAAAGATTTTCTAGTCAAACCCCACACCATTACATACATTGTTCTCTATAAAAAGCGATGGAGTTTATCCTCATCACTAAGCAAAATATACTGTAACATTTTTCTTTGGAGAATGAAAAGCCTTTCCTTTCAACTTCTGTTATTGGTTTCTCTTCTTCTTGTTTTTCGTAAGTGAATTAACTTCCCAACTTTTAAAAGTTTCAAATTCGTTAATTATTTTCTTAACCTTCCCTGAAATTAACCTTAATTATTGTTTGTATAATGACGTACTAACTGATCCTTATCACATCCTGAAGGATATCCTCTGGTGCAAGGTAGGTTAAGGGATTTTTACGACAAACCTTGCAATCCAATGGATCCACATTGCGGAAAACCTTGTAATCCAGAGAATCCAAATTGCATAATGGATACAAAAAGATTCGATGTGAATTATTACGACAAACCTTGCAATCCATATGATCCAAAGTGCGATAAACCTTGTAATCCAGAGAATCCAAATTGCTGAAAAAAACAAGGCGTTGATGGGAAAAAGAAGCAGTAATAATGGTAGCGATGGAAATTTCTGTTATAAGATATGTGAATGTCTAGTAAAACTTATTTATTGAATAAACCGTGTTTTATCCAAATGTTTTTATCAATAAGATCTGGTTATATATATGCATGCAATGCCCCAACCAGACTTGTACAAGAACCATGATTATGGAATTGGGGATAGTTAGAAAGAAACAAATTAACCCTTTTATAGTAGTGTAGGAATTAGTCCTTGGCTACCTCTTTCCATTGATCTCCCACCATCTCCATGTACCATTGCCACTATTTACGAGATAGATAGCAATCAGATGGGTTAAGTACTCATCTAACGAAGTCTAGCGATCACTTTTTTTCATACCCCACTATAAAGCTAAGCATGATGAGATTCGAGAAGACAAAACAAAAAGATGCATGTGTTAACAGTGCAGCCAAACTATAAAAGTATATAATATTATTATTATGGGATATGCCTGCATATGATCAAGTAAAGTGTGTTTTCTTCACAGAAGGGTGTCTCTCTTCTAGCCATTTAATTTAATTTACAAAAGTGAAGTATGAAGAAAAAGCTTGAAAAAATGAATCAAAACAAGTTGAAATCTAAATAGGAGAGGTGAAAAAGATAGAGATTTCTAACAAATCTACCACATTACAAAACAATTCTTATGGGTTCTACCACATTACATAACTCCTTTCCTAGAATACCACATACATCATATGAATTGACTAAACTATCCCTCTTTAGTTATCTCATTTACTTTTACAAAATTAAAGAAAATATATATATATATATTATATATGTGTGTCTTGTACCATTCTCTCTCATGCTCCATGTCGAGAAATCCTATCTAATTATGTTCTCCGGCGCCGTTGAAGATTTGAGATCTCCATGTTAAACTTTTTTGCAATATATTTTCTGTTTTAACTCTTTTGTAGCTGTCTCAATCTTTTCAAAACTTTCAAACCTCTCAACCTCTTTTTAGGCCGACAAACTTTCAAACATTTCCAAGTTCTGTCCACATCTCATATGTTGAACTTTTACCCCTAGATCTACCTCAAGTCTTCAGATCTGATCAATTCAAATCTCGGCGGAAGCTCCCTTGAAGTCTCTTTGCAGCATGTCTACGCTGTCCCCTTCCTCTTTGGTGATGAGTGCCTCAACTCTGATCATCCGCTCATTGTTGCATAGCCACCACACCATGCCATGGGATTGTTGTAAAAGGAGATTAAGTTTTCTGAAAATGGGCCATATTTTTTGTCCATCATATTAATTGTTTCACATTATTTTTATTTTGTCTACGACATTTGTTGTCCATATTATTTTATTTTGTCTACAATATTTGTTGTCCACTGTAATATTTTTTGTCTACTATCCATAATCTTGTCTACAGAAAATATTTGTCTACATTAATATTTTTAGTGGACAAGTTATAAGTAATATCTATCGTTTATTACTCTACGACACATTAATTTAGTGGTGGAAGACAAAATTATGTCAAATATAATTATTGTTTACAGGATAAATGTTGTCCATAACATATATTTTGTCTATTATATATATTATTAGTTATTTGGTTAACCAATTAAAAAATCTAAATACATAAAATATATAGATACATAGTTACATACTTTTGTCATGTTATACTTTATTAAAAGCAAAGTCAGCCATATGTACGATTGCTGCGTGTTCCCTTTTTTTATTATTATTATTTTGTCATGTACAACCACTCAAATAAACAAACAACACAGCTGTCTCCAAATAATTCACGTGTTATTTCCAGTCAATTACATACAGGGGCATTTTAGTTATTTTATGTACCCCATATGGTAGATCGAAAAAAGTATTTCTGTTTGTGGTAGAATTAGAAAGATTTTAACCAAATGTGGTAGAATTGATAAAATTCCAAAAAAATACCCATTTTTGGTGGCGGACTTGGTCTCAAAGGATGATAATTACATATAAGTATAAAAAAAATTCTAAACTAACTAATCAGAAATATTGTATAAGTGAATTCGAAAATAATTCTTCTCATAACGGATGATACGACTACGATTAAACTTCAGAAATCCTGAGTTTGAAAATTTTCAACTTTGGAGAAGACGACAAACCAAAATATTACAATGTACCTAACAACATTGCAAAAACAAGATCAAACTCACAAAAGACAAAAGTTGTTGTTTTTCTCCTTCCTCGGCACAAGATAAAGACAATATGACATAAGAAGCTATAAAGCAATTGTAAGCTCACATGCTCTTGAACCCCTGGTTGCAAATTCCAATTCATCAAATATTTGTTGTTTGCCAAGGCTTGCCTTTGAGAAAGGGCTGATAGTTGCGGTCACTAATCGTCTTGCATTCTTCAAGATATAAATAGCCACTTCTTTTTGAAATTTTGTTCCGTCATAGTCTGTCCACTCAAAGGTTTTGAGATTGTACAATAAACATTCAGGAGCACAACTCGGCTCAATCCAGCAAACCTTTTAAGTCAAAATCCAACAAATGATACACTGCTTTAGACTAGACCTCGATCTAAACCGGAAACCAAACATATAAAATAGAGAAATTTTCACTCTCAGGGGCATGCAATAATGAAAGTACACCGGTACGTACCTTTTCCCCAGCGTCCTGTATCCTATCAACCTTGAGAATCTGTAGTATAGGGGAATGTTGGAGCACATGTACAAGCTCCTTCGACCAGTCCTCACAAATTCCACAGAACTCCAAACATACAAGCTGAAAGAAAATGCAACGAATAGGATACTCATCCTACAAATGAAACACATGTAATTATTATGACAAAAGTGAAAATCAGAGACAGTACTTTGCAAGTGTGTTAGAACCAGGTATATATGAACAAAACAAGACGAGAAGAGCGAATTACCATATAATCTAAGGTTAGAGACAGACGTTTTACAAAGGTAAGAGATTCCCAACCATTCCATTTGGTTCCTATAAGATGCAGAGTTGCCTCCACCAGCTCAGGCAGTTCACCGATCAGATTAACTTCACCATACTCATCGAGAATAGTCAAGTGGTTCAAAGAATGAGAATGTATCACAAACCGATTATAGTGATCATGGCCGTGAACTAAGTTGTAAACCCATAAACGCAAAAGGGAAGGCACATTAATGGTGAAAGTATCCACATTGTCGTCCCTACAACTTTGTACAATCAAATTTTCAAGAACAGGGGAGCTGGATATAAGCCTAACGAAAGATTCCTCATTTGCGTACCCCACACGATCAAGGCACAGGGTTTTAAGGGATTGAAAGCTAACCGTACTAGGAACTTCCAAAAGAATCACCTGGTGGAGATCCAAGGTCTTGAGGGTCTCACATCTAAACAAACTAGTCGGCAAACATACCGGGCAAAGTTCATCGTCAGCCATAAAATGTATCACAAGATCACGCACAAAACGAGAAACTGCATATCCAACCCAGAGTTCAATCTCTGAATCGGTCCATGTAAAAAATCTGGTGAGATGAAAACTTTCTAGAACTGGTGACTCATGTAGTAGCAAAGTCATAGAGATGAATTCTGGCGAGAGCTCGAGTAGAGACGGTTCGAATCTACGGGGCATGTATTCAACATCCCTCCAGTGATCTTTAAAACTAAGTTTTGGCAACAATTTCCAAAGAGACAGCCATCGTTTTGACAGTAAGCTGGTGGTAGCCACGGCATCCTCGATTGGAACAAAGGTCAATATTTTGATGAGCAAATCATCGGTCAACAGACTGAAGTAGTCCATGACAAGAATTCCAAAGCTTGCTTTGTGTCAGGACAAAAGGAACCTCAAAGATTAGAACCTGGAAACAAAACAAAAGAAATAGCTAAGTTTGTGACATTATTAAAAGGGTATCAAGCTTTTCTGAAGCAACATGGGGAGATATATCTGAGATTTCGAAGGAGACTAATGCACACTCACTTGTTCGTCATCGATTCGAACCCTAATTAATCCTCTTAACTGATTTTTCATTATATAATTATTATGATGCCCTTTATATCAAAACCCATTCTTATATATTTTTATTTTATTTTTTCAGTGATTTTAGGGATTCTTCTATTATCGATGTGAAAATTCAATTTAATTGATATTTAAAAATAATTGTATTTGTTAACATCAATATTCAATACCTTGAAACTAGAAGTTATCAGCATAGTCTCTCATGCTTTAAACATATGATACATATTATTATACAAATCCATATATATCTTCCGATCTTCACATAACCTTCTATAGACTCAAAGTCTGATTCTTTATCCACAGAAAACCCCATAACCTTTCTCTGTTTATCAATAAACAACTCAACAAAATTCATATATATATAAAAAATCCTACAGAAACCAAACAATCAAACACAGTCAACATTCCTCATCGAAACGGAGCCAAAGGGCTAGGGCTATTGGGAACCCTAAAACACCTCAATTCTCTACAAACATGATCCAACATCCCCAAGAAATCCCTTACAATCACAAATATCCTCAATGGGTTCTTGTCATCTCCTCTCACATCTCCATGAAAATACTCTGCAATCTCTCCGACCCTCTCCATTATCCTCTTCTCGTCTTCCCTCAACTCCTCCAAGCTCTTCTCTCCGTATCTCAAGAACGAGCTCATAGAACTTACGAACGCTCTGTTTTCTTCGTCCCCTTTCAGCTTCTCACTCGCTAGACACCTCAACTGCCCCAACCCGTCTCTCAGGTTCGTTACCGAGATAAAAAGACCTTCCAGATCAATCGTTGCAGTCTTTTTCACGTTACGTAGCTCTGTATTTAGACCTGAGACGAGATCGAGTCCCATCCTTCTGTAGTCCTCCTCTTTCTCCTCAGGTGTTTGGTTCTTGTTTGATCTCTGGTTCATGATCCGTCCCATGATGCTGTCTGAAACCCTGATTCCTTCAGACCGAGAGATCTCTTGTACAACGAAATGAAGCAGAGTTGTCTTTCCATCTGTGCCTTTTACATCAGAGAGCTTCAGCAAAGCATCGAGCTTGAAGGCTTTTGCACCACCGCGTATGGTTCCTACATTCATCCTGTTTCCAGTCTTTAGGACAGCTTCTAGAAGCTTTAAGAATAACCTGCTTGATTTAAGCTCCTTGCAAGCTTCCTAGTTAAGTTACTTTGTGTTAATTACCGTAACTTGAAGTGCAAGAAATCAGTAAATGAATATAAAGCAAACACTGTACGTAATACCTCAAGCATGGAGAAGGAGTTTCTGAGATGAACCACTTCATCTTCAAACGTTTCTCTATAAAGCATTGCTTCAGCTCTCTGAAACGCAAATGGTACTCCGACAAGAGCTCTGAGAAATTTCTCAGCCGATCCAAGCTCATCCACCGCTCCCTTGTAGCTAGACAGCTTCAATTCTTCTTCTTTAGTCGGCACCATCTTCACCAACGCTTCTAGTTGCTGTAAACACAAGCCTTCCCCTGCAAAAAGAGTACCTAAAATTAAGATCAAGTGCACGATGTGTCGATTTGAGTTGATTCAGTCTACCTTTTCCCAAGGCAGAGCAGATTTGGTCCGCGGTTGCGTTTAAAGCTTTCAAGAGAATGGTAAAGTTTTGAAGTCTCTTAGGTTCAAGAAGATGTTTCCCTGGTGATGGAGTTTTGCTCTTCCCTTCCTCATTCTTCGTTGAGCTTTGCATTGTATATCCGAACAGTGACTCAATCATCTCTTCGTCTAATCTGTGTATCCATCCACAAGACAACACATCAATCACACATTCTTGAAAACCTTTTGATGATTGTGTCTCAAGGCTAAAAGAAAGTTGTAAAACTTACTCGAAAGAGCTTGTTCTGATCTTATCCCATACCATAGTCCGGTCTGGTGTAGCCCTGACTTTATCCCAATGAAGCGGTTTCAGTTTAGGCAATGGAGCTCCGTCTTTGCCTAATGGTCTACGCTCAGTAAAATCAAGAGACAATGGCGGTGGAGGCGTTTTGTTCATTCCAGCTACTTGAAGCTGTTGTGTGGGTAACGGTGGCGGCGGCGGTGGACGCGGTAGAGATTTAGAACCATCTTCTTGTGTATTTGGTACATTGATCGGAAGACTTGGCTTCGAGGAAATTTTTTCACAAATTTTTTCACATAACTGTGATGAAAGCGTCTGCAGATTAGCTGTGGTTTCTGGCGTAGACTGAGTGTGAAGACGTTTGTTTGTGAACTGCGGAAGCGGTGGAGGCGGTGGTGGTGGCGGTGGTGGAGTAGTGATTCCGAAATCGTTCCCGGAACTTTCAGGAATATCCAATTTGTGTTCTGAGAAGCGTTGAGAAGATCCAACGTTAACACTACCGGAAGCAGAAGAAGCATTTGACAATCTTGGATTTGAATGCTGAGAGGAGCCAACACCAACGGAATGAAAAGACTCATCATCGTCTGAAGTATCATCGTGTCCATTGATAACAACGACAGGAAGAGCAGAAACAGAGTTTACTGTTTGTTCATCATCGTTTTCGTGCACCGACACAATCTCTTTACTAGCATTGTCCCAATCATGTGAAGTCTCTGTTTCAATACTTCTCTTTACCTCTTCTTCAAGCAATCCACCATTGTGATCGTTCAAATCAGTTTCTTGTATCTCTTTGACAGAGTTTTGTCTCTCCAAGTCAACTCCTAGTGAGTTTAAGTACAAGAAATCGAGAGTAGGGTTTACACTAACCTTCCTCGTCGAGCTCTGAGATTTACCCTTTTTACGCTTAAACGACGGCGTTTCACCGTTCTTCTTCCTTTTCTTGATTCTGACGCAGAGACAGAACACTCCAACAACACAAACCACGAAACCGATTCCAGAAGCTGTAGAGACAACGACAGGTACAAGAATCTTCTTAAAGGTTCCTCCTTTCTCATGTTTTCGCTTTTGAATCTCGTGTTGCTTCAATGGATGGGTCCGTTGAGGTAACGGACGACGGAGATGTGGAGGAATCGGTCGTGGAGGAGCAGGAGGATACGCCGGAGACTCGATGGGACCACCACCGCTTGGAAACGGAGACGGTGCCGGCGCCGGCCAAGGAGATAAAGAAGCAGACTCGGCGAGAGTTCTTCTCCGGGAAGTAGAGGGTTTAATCAAATCGAGTAAAGCACGAAACTTTTCCAAAACCCCAAGCTTGTTCTTCTTCTCTCCTCCGTCTTCTCCGGCGTATTTACCGATTTGGGTCCGGTATCTCTCACCGTGTTCCACCACTAAAACCTTCCAATCATCAAGCTCTTTAGCATCAGCAACAATGCAAAAGAATCCAACTTTGCAGCAGTGTAGTAACGATACCACAACTACAATGATCATGAGAAACATCTGACGAAAAGAAACCATCTTTTTTTGTTCTGTTTTGTTTTTTTTTTTCAGATCTTTTCTCTGTTAAAAGAAAAAACAAATCATCAAACTCTATAAATCATAAAAAGAAACCATTTATTAGAAAAGACTCCATTTTTTATTTTATAAAATTGTTTCCTTTCAGACTTAAATGCTACTCCAAGGAACCCCTGAACTCTGCAACTATAGTTGTACTGGTAATGGTAATGGTAACACACCCTCTTTCTCCATTAACTCCTCCTTACAGAAACAACAGTGCTAATTTTGCTATTTATACACACCGTTTTAGGTAGTCTCTAACTACATAAATAAATTAGTAAAAAGAGATTGAAGAAAGGAACAAATGTCTTATTTAAAACTTTGCAGAGTATTATTAATGCAGTGACAATCTAAAGCTTTTTTAGTTTAAAGTTTGAAGAAAAAAACAGCTTTTTAGTTTAGTTTAAGGAAGAGACAAGAGAGATTAAAAAGGGAGAAAATCTAATAAGCAAGAGAGAAGATAGAAAAGAAGCGTGAAGGTGTTGGTGTGGAGTGGGTCCTCTTATTGTTGGCACATTTGGCTTGTTCAAACCATTTGGTAATTTTACTGTGCAAGCTTTCTTTGTTCCTCTCAACCCACCATTGTTTAATGAGGCAAAATAGTAGTAGTATACAATAAAAATTATTATTCGTATTTATTGTATCGAATTTATTCTTGTGTTTGATATGAATGAATGTGTGTAATACTACCTAACAACATACGTATGATTCTCATTCTATCATTCATATGTTTTTTTTTCATGGGTTATTTACGGAACGGATATGAATGTTTGGAGAAGTTTCCAGAATTATGATGTATATTAATTCAATTAAAAAAAAAACTATGGACTTAAATCAGATTCTGGTAAATCAGACCAATAGGTGGGTGGTGACGAAATATTGAAATGTATATCATAGGCAAAGTTCCTTTTCTATATGCACATTCTAAAGCTTCCCAAAGTGAGATGGTTTAGTTGTTAATCATAGTTTCACAATATAGGTCTCAAAAGATTGTTTGGTAGGATTAGGATATGATGTTAATTTCGTTGAGTGACACGTTTTATTATTTTGATATGATGAAGGACTTTTAGAAAGATAGCAAATGGCTTATGATTGCGCTTTTCAAGTGATCTACCAAATTATATGACAATTAATTAGTGTATCCAACCAATTGTATGATGTGTTTTCACTTTACAATGAAAGTAATATCGAAATGAGGAGAGCTATATATGATTGGAAACATTTTTTTTACCTTCATTATTTTTATACGGTGTCAATGCAGAGGTTGAGAATTGTGTTTCCAATCCAATCTATCACCCCAATAATATAATATATCAAAGTAGTAGATCTAAAGATTTACCATTGAGATGTCGACTTGTTGGAATTTATATCAGAATGAATATCACTAGACCTCTACGCTACAATAACATTTGTAATATATTGTTGTTTTCACTTTAACCATTCGGTTCATTTAACAACTTTGTGTCAGCAACTTTGACATACGTGGGGCCAAAGTTGTATGGACTTGTCTTAAACAATATTCAACGTATTTTATATTATAATTTATGAGTTCTTATATTGGAATATTATACATACTTTTTACACTCTATACTTTCTCAACTAATTAGTATATATACACTGTACCGGAGATCACGTAAATGTGGTCTTTACTTGTCAATCAAATAAATTAAAAAGGAGTTTAGGAGCCAAGGATTATAAGTCAACGTATCGAGAAGACCAATGGAAAAAGAGTAGGAAAAACCATAATATAGGGATGATATTTTGCTAAAGTATCTAACTTTTGTCATATATAAAAAGTTGATTGCAGAAAGTTACAACTTTTGTCTGCGTTTCTCAGAGTTATATTCAAAAGAGTGTTTTATCAGTTGATGTTCTGTCTACATTTAGCATTTTAAAAAAGAAGGGCATCCGTATTTACAGAGAGTTGTTTGTACCTACTTTGTCTTGAGAATAAAGTAAATAAATAGTTTGGAGAAACAAACAAAAATTAAAATACAAATATACTATGCCCATAAAAATTGTCAGATTATATCACATGGGTGGTAGTAGTAGCTCTTGAGGTTGATTGAAAAAATTGTAGATTCCATTTGCGAGAGAGAAAAATAAAATAAAAAAGACAAATATTCATTTATTTATTTTTTTTTTTACCGAAAAATGAATTGAATTAATTTGATTTTGTGGTGTGGGTAAATGAAAACAGTACAATTGCGAGATTTGTCTCTGTCACGCGACAAACATATTTCACAACTTATAAATTCTGTCCCGTATACCTAATCAATGCCAATTAAAGGATGCCCACCGAACTAGTCAATGACGTCACCATACGAGACTTTGGCCCAATTGAAGCTTGCCATTAAAAAGCCCATTATAGGCCCATTTAAATAAAACTTCAGTCTCTTCTTTTTCCTTTCTAATTACTTTTTCGCGCTTTACTCTGATTTCAGGATTTCATGGCAATCCCGCCAATCGTCACAATTTCCTTTTTTTAGGGTTATGTTTATTTTTCTTCAGGGAAGGAGTGTGTGAGAGAGAGAGATGGAGTTCAGTATCAGTGGCAATGCGCTGAAGACCTTCGCTAGATCTATAACATGCCTCGCACGCGTCGGCAACGAGCTCGTTGTTCAAGCTTCGCCGACACAGGTTCTCTCCTTTTTCGTTTTGTTGGCTCTCATCGATTCCTGCGTAACCCTAATTTTGAGTATTGGAAAGTAATTGGCGAGAAAATTGCAATTTGATTGATTATAAGTTAGATTTCGTCAATTTGGAGTTACGATTAGGGTTTTTTTTTTTGTTCGCGTTTGGGATTATATGTCTCCTGTGTCTTAAGAACCCCAAGAGTTTGTTCTGGGTAATTGCTTTAAGAATCTTGGGAACGCTTTGTTCATTATATTTGTAGGCTACCTGAATAATTCATACATGCTTCTGAGTAATTGGGATATGAAGGGAGTAAAGAGATATAAATCAGATTTGTAATTATGTACTGGTGCTACGAGACAAACTTGATGCTAGTATCTCTTCAGATTTGTGAAGTGCTTTATTAGCCTTTTGATAGAGATCTAATTTATTTTTTCTGGTTCGTCAAAACTTTGCAGCTGGCATTGCACACTTTAAATGCTTCACGGTCTGCCTACCAGTGTATTACATTTCAGTCAAGTTTCTTCGATGTATGTACTGTTTCTGGTCCTCAAGCTCATTTCAGTGTACTTTTGAAGGTATCAACTTTTGTCCTGAAATTTTGGGGGAAGCCTATTGAGTTCATTGATTTAAGGAGTTGTCGCTGATATTAATTGTTTTTTTTCCCAGGCTGTTTGTTCTGTTCTTAGGACTCCTCTCGCGAGCATTGATCACATGAGTGTGCAGTTGCCAGATCATGATGCATCTAAGGTCAAATGGACTTTGGAATGTTTCAGTGGTAAAGCCATATTCCCTTGTTCTTACATATTGTATCTGCAACCATCACATTCTCTCGTAACTTTGTGTGAAATCTGGATGTTGCATGTTTCAGACCTGTTAATAATAGCATAATCTAAGTTGGAGCTGCTTATTGAGACCTCTACCTCTTAGATAACTTTTAGAAGTTTACTGATTACGTTGAGGACTACGATCATGATGTTAATTGGTTTGGAGCCTGATTTGGAGTTATTTAATCATTTGAGCAGGTATGAAGAAAACATATTGGATTACTTGCAATGTGGAACCCGATATACAGCATCTGTCGCTTGATAGGAGTAGATTTCCAAGTACCTTAGTTGTTCATCCTCGAAATCTGAGCAAGTTGCTTGGAAACTTTCAGTCATCCCTCCAAGAGATTACAATAATTGCTACAGACCAAGCTTCTTTTCCCTCTGATGCTGCGAGTGAAATAGGTGGAAAAGCTGTTGAGTTCCGGAGCTATGTGGATCCGAACAAAGGTTAGGACTAGAAAATAATGCTAAGACTGCTAACAATAATGCTAATATCAGGTTTCTGTGTAAGGCTGCTAACAATACTTTTTCCAACTGCAGATGGCGACTCTTTGTTACACACTCAGCTATGGATAGATCCATCAGAAGAATTTATACAGTATACTCATGCAGGTGATCCTGTTGACATCACATTTTCCCTGAAGGAACTAAAGGTATAACATTCCTCCACCTGAAGCCTGATTTGATTTCTACCCATTCCACCTCTGTTGTGTTGATCAAATATCTTCAATAAATTTCAGGCATTTCTTTCATTCTGTGAGGGATGTGAAGCCGACATTCATCTTTTCTTCGAAAAATCTGGCGAGTAAGAACCATTCTTTTGGTATCCTGTGAATTCTGCTTAATATATGCATCTTCCTGTGTTCCCTTGGTATCTTTTAAATTCAATTGGAAGTTCATTCTGGCCCATACTTATAATAACTATTTATTTTTGTTTATTGTACATGCTTATCAAGTGTGCTTGCTAAAATGACCCATTCAAACACCATCTTCTCTTTTACATAACTATCTTATCTGTTACTGATTATCATAATATGTACGTTGTTGCTAGACCAATATTGATGGCTCCAAAATTCGGGTTGGGTGATGGGTCAAGCTCAAGTTTTGATGCAACACTCGTTCTTGCGACAATGCTTATGTCTCAACTTCAGGAAGGGATTCCGCAAGAACCTCCTGAAGCAGCAAATTCCACAGGTAGTCATGCTGCCGAGCAAGTAGGATCACAGCCTCATGAACGGTCTAGGCAGAATGCCTCTGGGCACCCATCTGATCACACACGAGTTTGGTCTGAACTTTCAGGTAGTAACTAATCTAATGGTTGTGTATTCATCATCATTTCTGATTACTAAAACCTTATAAACCTCAATCCTGGGTAGCAGGAATTGCCACTAAGAGTTCTGAGGATAGGCCACAAGCTCAGGGACAACCAGACTTGGATATCCAAAGAATTAGGGATATGGGAATATCAAAAGGCGGGCCAGCTGGGGATACTGCTCCTGCAGCTCCTAACTCGTATCCTTCACTCTCATAATCACTATCACCATACACTTCTTGGCCTGTTCAGCTGTGAAGCATTAATTCATAGTCCACACTAAATTAGAAATTTCTAATTGTGTAGTTGCAATTTGCTTCTAAGATGCATTTCCTAGCCTGTTTAACTACTAATCATTTCAGCATGCTCCATATATCGAAATCACATAGCTCCAGGGACTATACTTCTTTCCATGTATGATTTGTTATCTTTGACTCTGTCTAAGCCAACGTCCCACACAGATAGGTCACACTGAAGTATCCCAAGGTACCTGAATTTTTATAGCCTTGTCTATCTCATGTCTTGTTACTTATTTTAAAAGGGAGTCACGTCTCTGTCACTTGTTCCTCAGGACGGGTACAGAACAACCAAACTTTCTCCCAGCGCCATCCTAGTAATTGGGTAGATGTAAATGAGGATGAAGACGATGAAGAAGGTGTTGAGGCGACGCCACCTCACAATGAAGATTATTAACTCATTCCGTTGAAGTTTTCTTCAACTCATTCAACTGTAAGTTATCTACCCTTCTCTCTCATTCGTTCAAAAAGTAATACAAAGATCTATACAACCTTTTCTTGGTTAGCTTGTAAGAAAGAAATGTTTCTAGTTTATGATATCACTACTGGCACCACCAAACTATTCAAATGTGATTAAGCTTTTGTTTTCTCTCGTTATCCTTTTTTTGGTTAGCTTTTGTTCTCACTGGAAGTAGACTTTTACTAAACCACGATTTAGTGCGTCAAGAACAAGAAACAAGGGTCACTCTTAAGTTCGTAACTAGATCTGATATCTCTTTAACCTCATTGTACATCTTTTTTCCAGGAAAAGGGATCCGAAGAAGATCATGGAAACAGAACAGAACATTTACGGTAAGATGTCTCTCTCTATCTCTGATAAATATCTCTAATAGAAATAGAGAATAGAAGAAAAAGGTGACACTATATGCATATATGTGTAGTGTTAGGTGCTTCATCCACTACAATCAAACTTGATCCTTTCTTGGCTTAACTTCTGAATGGCGTGCTGTGTTGTTCCAGTCATGTTTGTTTGTTATGCATTTGCTTTCTCTATCTAACTTGACATAAAACTAGAATGCCAACAAACCATGAATCTCTGCATCTACACATAAATTCTTACTCCACCCATCCTTTTGCTTTTCATCCAACACACAACTTACAAAAGTGCCCATACATGTATGTCAAACTTCAAATACATTATCATCTCTTTTTTACTTAGACCATGATTGTTTTAAATACAAACGCAAACCTTTATTTTGTCAGTTTGTTTAAAGGAAAACACAATTATGAGAGAAGGTTTTTTCATGAATTGAATCCCCTATAAAAAAGCAAATGAGACAGAATAAAATGAGTCATAATTTCTAAATGTTCTTCAAAGGTACCAACCACTCTATCTCTCTTTATAAGATTAAATAAGTAAAAGATGGCGAACAAGTCCAATAAAGGGACAATTATAAAATTATTTTTCTTTCTTTCTTCTTTTTATAATAATCTTATAGAAATATCAAACTTTGGGAATTGGCTATAATAATATAGTCTTCGTTTTTAATTTAAAGAGACCTCTCTCTTTTAAAAAAGAAAGGTTGGGTCTAGTTGAGAAAGAGGTTCTCCATAACTTGGAATCTTTGTTTTTCTTCTCTTTTTGATTTCCTCATCATTGGTATCTTATTCGTGATAGCCTCATACAAAAAGTAATGAGATTTAGCTTTGCATTACACTTTCGTGTTTATGTATATTCTTATTCATAAATTATTTTCGGTTGCATCAATTATTTCCGTGTGATAAGTTTCAATCTCGTGCTGTGTTTCTTGAAAACAAAATATAAACATTTGTCGTCGTCTTTTGTTGTAATCATTATTGCTTTTTATAAACACTAACTATCATCATATGATTGTAGTAATCTATCAAATGTTTGAAAAAATACAATCGAATAAAGCTAACGTTGATTATCATACTAAACCTATATAATAAGGATGATACAAATATTTTATAAAAAGAAACAATTAGAATCGGTTAAAGGAGCCAGCTGGTTTTTTTTGGGGATAAACTTGGTAACGCGCAAACGCCGTCACCTTGGTGATCTGTGGCTTGGGTCCCACTTTTGTTCTTAACGGTTTCTTCTCTCGTTACGCGCCGCCTCTCTCTTTCTCTCACGCCGTCGACGTTATCCCCCGGAGAAAGAATAAATAAACCGAAAGAATTTTTTTAAAAAGTAACAAAAAGATAAACTAGCCGTTGCTCTCATTTAAAAACTTTGGAGTATGAGTAAAAAGAAGACTCTGTCACTCATTCTTGTCAGGTTCATAATCAAAATATAAAAATTCATGTGATATAAGGATGGATCATCTAACGGTCTCCTAAGTTAAAATCAATAAACTCCTACACACAAAGCGTTATGAAACACGCATAAATGATCGTATATTTATATGTGGATACTCATTAGTCAAAAGTAATATGATTTCATTAATACATGTTTCTAGTTTCTATTTAAAAGAATTGTCAACGGAGAAATAGTGCTTAGTGCTACCCATGAATGGAGTGTGTAAATTAGTAGTAACAATGTTTTGGAGAGTGGTTTACATGTCTTTTACATTGGCTTTTCACATACAAGACCAAGTTTGCATCTTTACCATATCTATGCACAATAGAGGTTAACTAATTAAAAAACACAATCTGTCATTGAATAATTTGTTAATTACTAATAAACTATCATGTTTCTAGTAATGTATAAGGGCGACGGGAAAAAAAAAAAAAATAGTAACGGAAAGAGGAGAAAACGTGCGTTGACGTTAACGGAATGTTGGATGGATTTGGGAGGTAGAGAGAGATGCCGTCTGTCTAACCAAAGTTCAGACCATTCGGCCGATAGAGAGAGAAAGAGAGAATGAATCAGACAAACCGGTCGACCAGCTGTTGTCTATCAATGCCCTTGATTTCACCCTTTAATTACGTAAACACCATTATGGAGCCTAAACTCGTGGAACATTTACATGTTAAGGAATAGTATCATTATTTCTCCAATAACATAATTTAACTAACTCCCCCACCACAATAATCAAATCATTTGTATAACGAAGATTTTGTCCATTGTTAAAAATATACTAAGCTCTTATAATGTTGCAATAGGGATTAATATTTTTATTTGATTTGAAGCCGTCTACAAAGTCGAAGTCGTGGATGCACGAAATAAAGCATATCCAAAACTTCAAAAGTAAACCCAAAACGAATATTTCAAAGCTTTAGACATTGTAATTTTATAAGTAACAAATAAAACAATAAGTCAATTTCATAATCAAATCAAATAAACAAAATAAATAAACGCGTACCATTTCCTTTAGTTTAATGAAAGAATAATGGCAGTTTCGTTAATACAATACATAAACAAGCCCGTTTAAACAAATAGGTCAGGTTATAAGAAGCTACACACCACCTTGTTGTCTTCAGCTGTGTACAGAGTCAAGAGAGAGAAAAACACAAATTTCAACAAAAAGAAAGAAATCGAAGAAGACTCTGATTCACGGAGAAGGTTTTGGTTTAAAGAAGGAGAAAGATGAACACTCGCGCGATCTACGCCGTCATAGCGATCCTCGCAATCGTAATCTCATCCGTCGAATCTAGCGGCGACTTCGTAGATTCGCTAGATTTCGTAAGAACCGCCGGAGGTTCGTCGTCGTCGCTATTCTCCGGAGGATGCAAAGGATCGATCGCGGAGTGCATAGCCGAGGAAGAAGAGATGGAGTTCGATTCGGATATCAGCAGGCGTATATTAGCGCAGAAGAAGTACGTTAGCTACGGTGCGATGAGGAAGAACAGTGTGCCTTGCTCTCGACGTGGTGCTTCGTACTACAACTGTCAGCGTGGAGCTCAGGCGAATCCTTACCGCCGTGGATGCAGCGCCATCACTAGGTGCAGGCGTTGAAAGATGAGTTTTGAGTTTTTCTCACACTCTTAAAAATTCCTATTTTGCCCTCCTTCTTTTGTGTTTATTTTTTTAATTATTATTTTTTTCTTCCGGGATATATGGGTTTGATTGATTTACACATTTGGAAACTATCATAGTAACAAAACAAAAAAAAATTGCTTCTTGTTTTTTACTTTTTATTTTGGTTTGTTCCATAAATATACATAATATTTAAATAAATAATTCAAAGTTGCGTAGATTAAAATTAAGTTATTATTAGTTCGAAAAGTGGGGTGATTTTGAGATCTGTGCCTAGTTTTGTGTGTGTGTGTTGATTACCGTTAATTTAATTTTATTTGAATCTGAGGTTTGACAATTTATATATAGAGTAATACTATGTGGACCGTGTTGTTGTTATTAGTAGCACTTAATTAAGTAGTGAAATGTTGTTAATTGTAGACAAGAAGATCAATAAAAAGCAGAATTGATTGAATTTACAACCTTTATTAGCTGTTGTGGTGGCATGTTGTTGGCTTATATAAGGTAATGATGGGACCATATCACAGCCTAACCACGCTCATTCTTCTTTCTTATAGTATTAATTTTATCTTTTCCTCGAACCTTCGTTTCGGTTTGTGTATTTGTTTTTAATATTTTCATGCAATTATTATGTGTCGTTTGGATATTTATATAGACATTAATGAGACGAATTAGTAACCACATTAATAACGAATGATGGATCATAATGAAAATGTGACAGACAAGAAGGATAAGTTGGGAGTAATATTCTGTAAAAACAAAAGTTGCATGACTTCTTCATGTAAAAGTTTATTTTAAGGAATTGTACTTTGCACAGTATGGTTGTCTTTTAGCATGTGTGAATAAATTAGGAGGACTCTTATAAAAAAATTGCACAAACGCCTACAAGTAATGTGAGGACTATCTTCTTTCCATTCATGAAAAGGATAGATGCGGCGGGCAAACAGTACAATTTAGAATTGCGAAATATAAACGGAAGAACTCAAGAATCATTCATAGTCGCTGATAATTTTATTTTTTAAGAACACCATTTGGAGTTTTACCTACTATTACTATACTTGAATCTGCAAATTCCCATTTTCCCTACACCAAGTTTGGCATACAAGTATTAGTGCTGAAATTGAAATCTATAGCATATTCATTCATAAGAAGTTTAAGTAATTTCATCGATAGTGTTGTTGGGGAATATAGCTTTGCTTGAAATTGAGACGATTCGTGTTTTTAGTCTCTTTCTACATGTAATTATAACAACAACAACCACGCAACATGCGTACCGTTTGGTTGGACCTTTTTATTGGGCCTTTTCTCGCAATATGGGCTTAGTGGGCCTTTTTATTGAGTTTGTACATGGACTCTTATCATATAAGCTCACGCGACGACCAAAAACCCCTTTTAACTTTCTTTCTAGTTTCATCACATTTACAAACCAAAAGTTACGGAGACTGGAGGAGAACAGCAAATTCCATGTAAACTAAACATGACACTGACGAAATGGCTTGGACTGGTTAGTAATACTAATTCTAGAGAGTGGAGATAGACAAGTCGAGATAATAAACAAGCAAAT